>NC_050453.1:90693097-90993097 GCF_903995425.1 Onychomys torridus | reverse complement strand
GTAATTAATTGATAAACAAGAATATACTAAGACAAACACAAATTAAGGCAACTGGTGATATCTTAACCAGCACTGCAGAAATTACTTGAAGGGTAACACAGTCAGAAGAAAAATAGAGACAGTCTAATTAATGAGGGCACAGTAAATAATGCATTCCATGAGAAGAGATATACATGAAAAGGGCAGCAAAAAACACATTGTGTTAAATGCAGTAGCTAGCAAACCTGTAATACTACCAATAACCCAATCAAAAGAATATTGGTCAACAAAGACATAGAAATTTGCAAACAAATTAATAAACTAAGTGTAGAAGAAACATATTTCTACATAGTGAGAAATATATGCTACATTCTGTGAAAAGAGAGAAATCTGAAAGCTGAAATGAGACAAGGATAACCACTCTCCCCACTCTTTTTCAAATAGTACTCCAAGTCTTAAATCAATAAAATGAGAGGTAAAAATAAACATGACATAAATAGTATTGGATCAAAGACTTAAATATAGAAACAGAAATGCTGAATCTGCTTGAGGAAAAAACTGTAAGACATAAGCATAGATTAAAAAAAAACTTTCTGAATAGAACTCAAAACACATAGAATATAGTCTCAAGAATAAGAAATGGAATTAGACAGAATATAAAATGAATTTTCACAGAAAAAAAAAAAACTTACAGTAATAGAGAGAACCCTCAGAATAGGAAAGAGCCAACAACATATCAGAAAGGTTAATATTTAGAGTGAGTTTAGAGTGAGTAGAAAAGTTTAAAATCCTCCCAAAACAACATTGTCATATAAATCAATGAGCTAATGAATGGTATAAGCAGACAGATCTCAAAAGAAAAAGCACAAATCAACAAACATCTTTAAAATGCAATCAGGGCACTACAAATTGAAATTGCTTTCAGATTCAGTCTCATCCCATCATACTGGCTACCAATAAGAAGACAAAATAAAATAGGAAGAGGGAACAATTATTTAGCACATGTGGGAATGAAAGCTGATAGAAACACCGTGAAAATTAGAATAAAAATATTTCAAAAGCTAAAATAGAGCTACCACATGACACAGCTGTTGTATTCCTGTGCATATACTCAGAAGGTTCTGTACCCCACCACAAAGATGCTTGCACATCCAAGTTTTTTGCTGAATCTTTTTCAATGTCTAAGAAATGGCACTAGTGTATAGGTTCAGCAGCAGACAGATAGACAGACAGAAAGAAAGAAAGAAAGAAAGAAAGAAAGAAAGAAAGAAAGAAAGAAAGAAAGGAAGGAAGGAAGGAAGGAAGGAAGGAAGGAAGGAAGGAAGGAAAGGAATAAGAGAGAAAGGAAGGAAAGAAAAAAGAAAGAAGGATAAAAGGGGGTGAAAACGTGACATATGTACATAACAGAACTTCATTCAGCTTTCAAGTGTAAAAATCATAACATTTGCAGGAAAATTGCCTACAATTGCAAAATCATTATGTTTGAGTAAAATAAACAGGATTGGACAATGACCACACACGTTTTCTCATGTATAGAACCCAGATTTTAGTTTGTACACACCCCCCACCCCATCCCACCCCCACACATATGAGTCAGGTATGAGGACTTGAAACTAGAAAACTGACCATTAGATGTGAAGAAGGAGGAGGAGGAGGAGGAGGAGCAGGAGGAGGAGGAGGAGGAGGAGGAGGAGGAGAAAGAGAAAGAGAAGGAAAAGAAGGAGGAGGAAAAACAGAAGGAAAAGAAGGAGGAGGAGAAGGTTTTTTTAATGAGGGAAAGGAAGAAAAGAGTCAAGGTTAAAGCATATATGAGATATTAAAGCAGTTAAGGGCTCCTGGTGGGTAAGCAATAAGCAAGAATAGAGTATGGAACATTGGGCCAAGTGGAGAGGTAAGTATGAAGAATACACAAAAATGATATAATGAAGTCCATTGTTTTGAATGATAAAATAATATATAGCATAAGTAGAATTTATCTAAAAATCTGCTGTTTCAGTTTGTGACTGATGGCTTATGTGGCAGTCTTATGTTCCTTAGAAATCAGAGCCTATAATAATACCTAAGATCTGGATCAAAGTGAAAATTAGACAGTTTATCAGGCATGACTTGGAGGCTAACATAGTAAAGAGCTAAAGATATGGCTTTAGCCAAGTTCTTCATAGTGTAGCATGAATTGGAGTCTGAGGGGACTATACTATGTGCCAAGAAAGCCAGGCACACAAAGTCATGGATTCCCATCCTCATTAGTCAAAGGTAGCTCAAAAAATAGAAATTTTCATCCCCTGAGATTCTCAGATTGTACATTTGAGAATAGAGAACAATTCAATAGTGCGTGTCAAGAAGGGTGTAGATGGCTTCTTCTCTAAAGACTTAGTGGGTTGCTCCCCCAAGAATAAATCAGAGTCTGTGTAGAAGAGGCATTTATTGTCATAGCTATAATAGCAGATAGGTGAGATCCAAATAGGCTGAGCTAGTATTCATGAGGAACATAGTTCTATGTATATGCATGTACACATAGTATATGTGTCTATACACATAGGACCATGAATTCTTTCAATTCTTCAATAATAATTTCTAAAAATAGTATATGATTCATTTTTGTTCTAAGAAATATAGAAATATGTACTATTACTGAGAGAGAGAGAGAGAGAGAGAGAGAGAGAGAGAGAGAGAGAGAGACCTAGCAATCAAAGGCAATGTATGTCCTAAGAATTTGATGTCTAAATTATCTGAGTTTTCAATAGTTGCCCTCAGATACATGGGTGGCCAATCAGTTCACAATGAAATGTCTGATTATTTCAGATAAGGAAGACTTTGACAACTGTTTAAAGCTGAGGCCATGACAAAGTTCCCAATGTATCAGAAGTATACTAGAACCTGGACTTGGTAATTTTAACTAAGAAAACACCCTAATTTCTTTTCCATTTCATTGTTTGTAGACACTATATACTATAAGTGAAATGGTAGATTGTGATGTCAGTGATAGCAGGAAGTGATAATACTTTAAGCAAAAATGGCAGTTAGGACCAGAGCCTTGACTCTTACAGCCATAACAAGCTAGGTGAGGCCACCTGTTCTCAGTACTTCAATTTAAATGTCAGCTAATGATGTAAGGAGGAGAAAAAGAGATAAATTCAATATGGCCACATTGCAGTCCTGACCTGAGGTTTCAGTTTCAAATGAGACTACTAATTATGATTAAGCAGTACTAGTAAAGATGTGCCCCTATCAATCATTCACCCATCATGATCTGTGCTCCAATCTGTCCAACAACGGGTGTGACAAGCTTTCAAGACTTTGTAAAATCTCTTTCTATAAGAGAAGAATCCCTTCTGCTGACAAAAAGTTTTGGTCTTTTTTTTTCCCTCCAAGCATGGGATTCTGGTGGAAATTCCAATTTCTTAGAATCTGTTGTCTCAATAGTCTCATAGCCAAGGAAAGTGACTAAAACATTGCTTCGGAACATCTTCATTGCACTAGGATATTTACAGAATGTGGTAGGGTTGGACAGTGTCTTAATCAGTGTACTGATGCTGTAAAGAGACAACATGACCACAGCAGCTCTTATAAATGATCACATTTAATTGGACTTTGCTTACAGTTTCAGAGATTTAGTGCATTGTCATCATGGTGGTAAGCATGGTGGTATTCAGCCAGAAACAGAGATATACATTCTGATTATCAGGCAGCAGGAAGAGAGAGAGCAATATTGGACCTGACTTGGTCTTTGGAAATTCCAGTGCCTACCTCCAGTGACACACATCCTCCAACAAGGCCACACCTACTTCAGCAAGACCACACCTCCTAGTCTTTCTCAAGTAATGCTACTCCCTGTGAAGAGAACCCTGCAGGTGGTCAAGGCAAGCAGGGGTGTGAACTGAGAAGAGACAATACTGTTTAGATGCTCTTGGTTCAGATTGATTTTATCAACCCAGATTAAGACTTTGAGGAATCTAATGCCTGATGGTTTATTCCCAACAAATTTCAACACAGTATAATTTGGAAAAAAAAGTTAATCACTAGGGAACAAAAACAGTTTTACATTGAAACTTGATTTGGGGTACATGTCATTACTTACAATAAGATGAATTCTAGAGACAGCCTACCTGTCTTAGCTTAAGGGCTTAAGGAAGTTCTGGTCTTGGTCACACAGATACTGTAGATGGGAGCTTGTGTGTGTTTGGGGGGTACCTTTGAGTCTATGCATATAATATAAGGGCCATTTCAACTATTAGATATTTCTAGTCCTGGTTGTGGGAGTTTGGGGGCCCCTAGATGTAATGATCATTTAGATTACTACCAACCTCCAGTCCTAGTTAGAGGAGCTTGATATGGTCTGGCCCAAAATATAGTACACATCACCAAGCTATTAATCACTTCCAATTCCCTGCTTTCTGTATGAAAGAACAGATTTTATATCTGTCTCAATTATTGTGGAATAATCTTTTTGTACACTATGAAAATGTATTACTCTCATTGGTTAATAAAGTGCTGACTGGCCAATAGCTGAGCAGGACTTGCAGCAAAAAAGAGGATGGGTAAAATGGAGGGTGGATTCATGAAGAAACATGGAGAGAAGCAAGATGAACAAGCCATGCTGAAAAAAGTTGCCACCATGTATTAGAGTGCAGATAAGAACTATAGGTTAATTTAAGTCAAAAGAGCTAGTTAGTAACAATCTTAAGTTGTTGCCTGAGCATTTATAATATTAAGTCTCTGTGCATTTATTGGGAAGCTGCAGTCCTAACAAAAAAATATTGCACCAAATATGTCACCCACTCTCAGGCAACATGTGTCCACATAAAATTTGAGAAAAATTTAAACAAAAAAGGGGTTCTAAACACACACACACACACACACACACACACACACACACACACACACACACACACAAAATACCCAGAGCCAAACATGGCTTCCTAGCCTCATATTCTCATCCTTGCTGCAGTTCAGAAAGGCATCTCTTGGCAGCTGCCTGCAGGATGGAGCCAGCCAACAGCCACCAAGCTCTAGCCACATACACTAAGGTGATCTGCACAAGCAGCTACATATCAGTTTAATATTTGTCTCGTATAAGCAAAGAAAAATATAGATGCTCAGTAAAGACAAATCCAGAGACAAGAGATCTCTAAAAATGTACAGTATGTTTAAAAAATACATATAGACTTGAGAAAGAAATGATAAAGTGTATATATAGCCACAGAATAAAAAAAAAAATTTTAGACACAGCCAGTCCCTGGGAACCCCTGCCCATTGCTTCCCCAATTGCCCACCAGCAGAAAAGAATCCTGTAGGCAGACTTCCCCACCAAAACCCCACATCATACCTTATGATCTACAAGACCCACACTCTACTCCAAACCTAACTACACTCCTGTGATCCCAGGGGTTTCCTGAGATACAGAATCTGCCAGCTCCCATTGGACCAAGAGTAGCTTCCTCAAGCACAAAATCTACCAGCTCTCATTGACCAAGAGCACTCTTTGGACCAAGAGAGGTTTCCTGAGACATAGAATCCACCATCTCCAATTAGACCAAAAGCAAAGGTTGGAATCAATGTGACCCCTGAGATATAGACACAGCAAGCACAGATTGGACCAAGAGCAGCTCACCCAGACACAGGCATCACTTCCACCTATTGGAGGAACAGATGGGTAGAAGACAGTGCAAAAATACATACAACAACATAAAAAGCAATATGACATCACCAGAATCTGGCAGCTCTGCAACCTGAACATCACAACGTAGAAGAGGCAGAAGAAGACAACCTTAAAAATAATTTTATGAGGATGATAGGGACCTTTAAAAAGGAAATGAAAAATTATCTGAAAGAAATTGAGGAAAAGACAAACAAAAATAGGAAGAAATCAATAAATCCCTTAAAGGAAGCCAAGAAAACTATTAAAAAAAAAAATAAACATGTGAAGAAAAGAGTTCAAGACTTGAAAAGTGAAATAGAAACAACTGAGAGGACACAAACTAAAGGAATGCTAGAAATAGAAAATCTGAGTAAATGAACAGGAACTAAATATGCAAGAATAACCAACAGAATACAAGAGATGGAAGAGATAATCTCTGGTTTAGAGTATACAATAGAGGAAATACATTTGTTAGTCAAAGAAAACACCAAAGCCAAAAAAGTCATAACACAATATGTCCAGGAAATCTAGGACAGCATGAAAAGGCCAAATCTAAGAATAATTGGGATATCAGAAGGAGAAGAATATCAACTCAAAGGCACAGAAAATATATTCAACAAAATCATGGAAGAAAACTATCCCAATTTAAAGAACAAAATACCCATGAAGTCACAATAAGCTTATAGAATACTAAATAGACTAGGTCCCCCAAAAGAGTCCCCTCACCAAATAATAATTAAACCACTAAACATACAGAACAACAACAAAAAAGAATATTAAGAGCAGCAAAGGAAAAAGGCCAAGTGACTTATAAAGGCAAACACCCCAGAATAATACCGAAATTCTCAATGGAGCCTCTGAAAGCCAGAAGGTACTAGACAGATGTAATACACACACTAAGAGACCATGGATGCCAGCCTAAACTAATATACTCAGCAAAATTTTCAATCACCATAGACAAAGTAAACAAGACACTCCAAGGAAAAAAACAGATTTAAACAATACCTATTTACAAATCCATCCCTACAGAAAGCACTAGAAGAAAAACTTCTACCTAAGAAAGTTAGATGCACCCATGAAAATAAAGGCAATGGACAATTTCATAGTAATAAATACCAAAGAAGGGAAATACACACACGCACACACACACACACACACACACACACACACACACACACACACTACCACCAAAAGATAACAGGAATTAACAAGCACTGGTCATTTATATCACTTAATATCAATGGACTCAAATCACCTACAAAAAGACACAGTCTAACAGAATTGATATGAAATCAGGATCCATCCTTCTATTGCAAACAAGAACTCAACTTCAAAGACAGACATCGCATCAGAGTAAAAGGCAGGGAAAAGACTTTCCAATAAATTAACTACAGAAGCAAGCTGGTATAACTATCCTAATACCTAACAAATGAGGCTTCCAACTAAAGTCAATCAAAAGAGATTGGGAAGGATATTACATATGCATCATAGGAAAGAACCACTAAAATGAAGTCTCAGTTCTGAATATTTATGCCCCCAATACAAGGGCACCCACATATGTAAAACATTACTAAATCTTAAATCATACATCAAACCCCTCACACTGTAATATAATAGTGGGAGACTTCAATACCCTTCTCTCTCCAATGGAGAGTTCTGCCAGATTGAAACTTAACAGAGAAATAAGGGAACTAAAAGTTGTTACGACTCAAAGGGACTTAATAAATATCTACAGAACATTCCACCTTAACAAAAAAGAAATTCCATCTTTTTAGCACCCCATGTAACCTTTGAAATTGACCACATACTTGGTCACAAAGCAAATCTCAACAGATACAAAAAATTTGGAATAACCTCCTGAATTTTAGCAGAAAACCATGGATTAAAATATTATTTCAACAACAACAATAGTTACAGAAAGCCTATAGTCACATGGAAACTGAATAATGCTCAACTGATCAGCAATTGGTCAAGGAAGAAATAGAGGAAGAAATTAAAGACTTCCCAGAATTTGATAAAAATTAATGCACTACATACCCAAATTTATGGGAAGCTGTGAAAGCAGTGCTAAGAGGAAAATTCATAGCACTAAATGCCCACATAAAGAAGTTGTAGGAATCTCACACTAGCAAGTTGAAAGCACATCAGAAAGCTCTAGAGCAAAAAGAAGCAAACTCTCCCAGGATGAACAGATGCAAGGAAATAATCAAATTGAGAGTTGGAATCAATAAAATAGAAACAAAGAGAACACTAGAAAGAATCAATGAACCAAAGAGTTGGTTCTTTGAGAAAATCAACAAGATAGACAAGCCCTTATGCAAACTAAACAAAAAGTAGGGAGAGAGCACCCAAATTAAAAAAAAAAAAATCTGAAGTGAAAAGGGAGACATAAAAACAGACAATGAGGAAATCCAGAGAATAATCAGATCATACTTAAAAAACCTGTACTCCTCAAAATTGGTAACTCTAAAAGAAATGGACAAATTTCCAGATAGGTTCCACATGTCAAATTTAAATCAAGACCAAATAAACAATTTAAGTAGATGTATAACACCCAAAGAAATAGAACTAGACATTAAAAGCCTCCCCCCCCCAAAAAAAAAAAAAAAAATCCCAGGACCAGATGGTTTCAGTGCAGAATTCTACCAAACAGATTTTGAAAGCAGAGCTAATACCATTACTCCAATACTCTCCAAATTATTCCACACAATAGAAACGGAACATTACCAAACTCCTTTTATGAGGCTACACTTACTCTCATACCCAAACCATACAAAGATGCAAAAAAGAAAGATAATTACAAACCAATAACCCTCATGAACATTGTTACTCAATAAAATATTGGTAAACTGGATCAAAGAACACATCAAAAAATTATCCATCATGACAATGGAGGCTTCATCTCAGAGATGAAAATCTGTCAATGTAATATACCATATAAACAAACTGAAAGAAAAAAAACCAAATGATCATTTCATCAGATGCTGGAAAAGCCTTTGCCAAAATCCAATACCCCTTCATGATAAAGGTCTTAGAGAGAACAGAAATACAAGGAACATATCTAAACACAACAAAGGCAATTTACAGCAAGTCAACAGCCAACATCAAATTAAACAGAGAGAAACTCAAAGTGATTCCACTAAAATCAGGAACAAGACAAGGCTGTCCACTCTCCCCATATTTATTCAATATAGCATTTGAAGTCCTAGCTAGAGCAGTAAGACAACAAAGGAGATCAAGGGATACAAATTGGAAAGGAAGAAGTCACAATTTCACTATCTGCAGACGATATGATAGTATACATAATTGACCCCAAAAATTCTGCCAGGGATCTCCAATAGCTAATAAACCCCTTCAGTAATGTGGCGGGATACATGATAAACCAAAAAAAAAAAAAAAAAATCAGTAGCCCTCCTATATACAAATGATAAATGGGTTGAGAAAGGAATCAGAGAAACATCACCCCTTATAATAGCCACAAACAATATAAAATACCTCGGGATAACTCTCACTAAGCAAATGAAATACCTATATGATATTTTAATTCTCTGAAGCAAGAAATTGAAGGAGACATCAGGAATTGAAAAGATCTCCCATGTTCTTGGATAAGTAGGATCAACATAGTAAAAATAGCAATCTTACCAAAAGAAATATACAGATTCAATGTAATCCTCATCAAAATCCCAACACAATTCTTCAGAGACCTGGGAAGAACAATACTCAACTTCATATGGAAAATCAAAAAACCCATAATAGCTAAAAAAAAATAATCCCATAAAATAAAGACACCTCTGGAGGCATCACAATCTCTGACTTCAAGCTCTACTATAGAGCTATTGTAATAAAAACAGATTGGTAATGGCATAAAAACTGAAATGTGGACCAATGAATACAAATTTAAGACCCTGACATTAACTGACACACCTATGAACACCTGATTTTGGACAAAGAAGCCAAAACTGTACAATGGAAAAAAGAAAGCATCTTCAAGCAAATAGACCCATATCTATCACCATGCACGAAACTCAAGTCCAAGTGGATCAAAGACCTCAATATAAAACCAGTTATATTGAACCTGATAGAAGAGGAAGTAGGAAGTAGTTTAGAATGCATTGGCACAAGAGACTACTTCCTAAATACAACACAAGTAGCACAGACACTGAGAGCAACAATTAATAAATGGGACCTCCTGAAACTGAGAAGCTTCTGTAAGGCAAAGGACACAGTAAACAGGACAAAACAACAGCATACATATGAGAAAAGATCTTCACCTACCCCACATCTGACGGATGGCTGATATTCAGAATATATACAAAACTCAAGAAACCAGGCATAAAAATCCCAGATAATCCTGTTAAAATGGGCTACAGAGCTAAACAGAGAATTCTCAACAGAAGAATCTCAAATGGCTGGAAGACATTTAAGGAACTGCTCAACTGCAAATCAAAAAGACTCTGAGATACCATGTTACACCTGTCAGAATGACTAAGATCAAAAACACTGAAGACAGCATATATTGATGAGGATGTGGAGTAAGGGGAACACCCCTGCACTGATGGTGGGAGTGTAATTTTATACAGCCACTTTGGAAATCAGTATGGAGGTTTCTCAGAAAACTGAGAATCAATCTTACTCAAGACCCAGCTATACTACTCTTGGGCATATACCCAAGGAATGCTCATTCATACCTCAAGGACATTTGCTCAACTACGTTCATGGCAGCATTATTTGTAATAGCCAGAACATGGAAACAACCTAGATGTCCCTCAACCAAGAATGGATAAAGAAAATATGGTACATAAACACAATGGAGTACTACTCAGCAGTAAAAAACAATGATATGAAAATTACAGGCAAATGTATGTAACTAGAAAATATCATCCTGAGTGTGATAACCCAGACTCAGAAGAAGAAACATTGTGTTTACTCACTCATAAATGGATACTAGATGTAAAACAAAAGTTAACCAGACTACAACCTACAGCTCTAGAAAAGCTAGCTAACAAGAATGACCCAAAGAGGGATGCTATAGCAGGTAGCTCTTCCAGCTTTGACCTGGAACTACTAACCCCATTGAGACTTATGGTAATTGTTACACCTATGAGGCAGGGCCAAGACAGGAGTCCTTAAAACCTGAGATCTGGATATGCCAGCTCTCTTAATTCCTGGATCCTGGATGCTGGAGGGAGACTGAACTGTGTTCTCCAGAGAACACCACTGGACTGCACTTTACCTCTCTTGGACCCTGTAACCTGTCCCTTTATGTGTAAGTTACCCCACAAAATAAACCTCCCTTTTAACTACATGGAGTTGCCTTAATACTTCCACCAATAGGATGCATGGATTACCCTGGGAAAGGGAAATAGATGAAATCTCCATGAGTAAACTGGGGATGAGGGGTGGGCAATGGAGTGTAGGGGATGGGAAGAAAAGAGAACATTAAAGAATGTGATGGTTGAGCTGGAACAGAGATGGAGTGGGAGAACAATGAAAGAGATACCATGATAGAGGGAGACATTGTGGGGATAGGAAGAAACTGGGTACTAGGTACATTCCCTGGAATCCACAAGGATGACCCCAGCTTAGACTACTAGAAATAGTGGAGAGGTTGCCTGAACTGACTTATTCCAGTAATCAGATTGGTTAATACTCTATCTGTCATGGAAGCAGATGCAGAGATCCACAGCCAAATAGCAGGCTTAGCTCCATGAGTCCAGTCAAGGAGAGAGAAGAGGGATTCTCTGAGCAAGGGGCATCGAGACTATGATGGGGAAACTAACAGAGACATCCAAACCAAACTAGTGGGGACTCATAAAAGTTGGATCAACAACTATGGACCCTGCATAAGAATGGATTAGGCCCTCTGTATGCCAAGACAGTTGTATAGCATGATCTGCTTAATGGACCCCCTCGTGTTCAATCAGAATCCATCCCTGTTGCATAAGCAGGTCTTTGGCAACATACTCTGTGATGAGGCACCTCACATAGCCTTGAGGCAGGGGAAGGGGCTTGGACCTGCCTCTACTAAATGTACCAGATTCTGCTGATTTCCCATGGGAGGCCTTACCTTTATGTAGGAGGGAATGAGGGGTGGTTTGGGAGGGAGAGGCTGGAGGAGCAGGAAGAGGGTAGAGGGGGATCTTTGGTATGCAAAATGAATAGAAAATTTTTTTCTTAATAAAAATATTTTTTATAAAATACAATAATGTCCTTAAAAAGGGAGTAAAGGAATATAAAAGAGAAAATCCACATAAAGATGGAAAATATGCAGGGAGTCTGGATTCTGTTGTATTTAAATTTTTTGATTGCTGATGAATGAGCCATAGCTGCTAAGAGATATTAGATTATGTGGACTGCTGGATTAAACCAACCTATATACTTTTAAAATGTCTTGACCTTGAAATGGAAGGCAAAAGATGTGTTGCTTTAGAGAATGTGTTATGCTTTTGTCCCCAGAGATAAAGAAAAACTGTGGGTTCTTCAAGGTAGAAGAAGATCAAGTTTGATCAATGAAGATACCTGGAAAATCCTGGCTACAGACATAAAGAAACAAAGCTACATGGAAGGGGAAATAGATGAGATCTGCATAGACTTGGGGCAGGGGTGGGAGGGGATGAGAGATGAGAACATGAGGGAAGGGGATGGGTGAGTACAGAGAGGGATAGAAATGGAGAACAAGAAAGAAATATCATGATAGAGGGAACCCCTATGGGATTAAGGAGAATCATGGGGCTAGGAAAATTCCTAGGAATCCACAAGGATGATCCCAGCTAAGACTCTTAGCAATAGTGGAAAGGGTACCTGAACTGATCTCCTGTAATCAAGATTGGTGACTACCTTAATTGTCATCATAGAACTTCCATCAGGTAACTGATAGAAGCAGATGCAGAGATCCACAGCCAAGCACTGGGCCAAGCTCTAGGTGTCCAGTCAATGAGAGGGAGGAGGGATTACATAAGTAAGGTGGGTCAATATCATCATGGGAAAACCCACAGAGAAGGCTGACCCAATCTTATGGGACCTCAGGGACTCTGGACTGAAAGCTAGGGAGCCTACATGGGACCAAATTAGACCCTCTGCACATGGATAACAGTTGTGTGGTTTGGTCTGTTTATGTTGCCCCTGGCTGTGGGACCAAGATCTATCCCTGACATGTGAGCTGGCTTTTTGGAACCTAGTCCCCATGGTGGGATGCCTTGCTCAGACTTAATGCAGGGCAGAGGGGCTTAGTCCTATCTCAACTTGATGTGCCAGGCTTCTCTGACTCCGAATGAGAGGCCTTACTAGTTCTGAGGAGTGAATGGGGGTGGATAAATGAGACAGGGGTGGAGCAGAAGAAGGGGAGGGAGGGGAAATGTAGTTGGTATGTAGAATAAAAAAAAATAAATAAATAAAAAATAAATAAAGATAGAAAACTAGAAAATGCTTGCCATATATTTATAAAAATTTAAAGTTAGTTTTGTTATACTATATGCATATTTTGACTCTTGTTTGTGATTTTTCAACTCATTTAAGAATGGAACATATAATTAAGAAATACAGGTTAGTAGTCATCCTAAAAATTAAACATGTAGACATATTAGATCTGTTTTCAAGTTTAAACATATATTTAGAAAAATAGATTGTCTTCAAACACTTCAAAGATCTGCAGAATACTGCATTTAAAAAGTTGTAATGGCATAAGGCTTTTCTTGACAATGAGACACATCTGCTCATGGCAGTACCAACTTACTTCAAAGAAGATAATGGGAATTTAACTCCATATGGAATATGCTTTCTTTGTGGCAAAAGCTAGCTACTAGGCAAAGAAACCACCCTTGCCTCAATTGCTGACAATATTCTGTCCAAACTGGACCAGCAGGAAACAAAATAAAGTAACTGTGACTGCCAAACTTTGCCAAGGCAAGGTAAGAAAGTCCTTCAAAATTTCCTGCATCTCAAAAATAACTGTCAGATATCCCAGGCTTCTGGCCAAAGATGTATGTCCAAAAATTACAGAGAAATTTGGGGTGACTTTCCAAGCAGGCAGATGTTACTGTAATAAAGTAAAATTACACCTTTTGGGGTCTTTGATGAAATAAAAACTAATTAATTTGACTTAAACTTTTCCTTAATTATAATAAAAGTTAACTAGACATAAAACTTTAGAACACAAAAATAAGATAGATAATAAAGGCTTTTCTCTAAATTTGCCAAAGATAATGAACTGGATATTGTAATTCTAATTCTTACTTGATTACTGTTTTTGTTATATACAGTTTTACTATTTTAAATTATGATACAAAAAGGAGACAATGCTATGGAAAAATCTTTTTGTACACTGAGAATATGCATTACTCTCATTGGTTTATAATGAGCCAATTGGCCATTAGCTGGGCAGGTAGAGATTAGACACAACTTGCAGACAAAAAGAGAGTGGGGGTATAGAATCTCAAGAAGACCTGGAGAGAAGCAAGATGAACATGCCTTACTTAAACAGCTACTGACAAATGTTAAACTGTAGATAAGAAATATGGGTTTATTTAAGTTGAAAAAGATAGTTAATAACAAGACTATGCTAGTGGCCAAGCATATATAATTAATATTAAGCCTCTGTGCACTTATTGGGGAGCTGACAGTTCTGACAAAAAGCTCCACTATACCTATTGGAAAGACAATTCTGTGTGCTTAACATTTCTGGGTACCCTGTATATCTGCGGGAACAAGGAAGTTATTTTGCTCCCAACATCCCTGCTGTTTAGGCATCAAACATAAGAGACTATGGGGGTCATTTTTACTCAACCACCACTGGGAGCATGAGAGAAATTTTGAAATTCTTCAAGGGAAAAATGAGGAATAAGAAAAGATGTTTAAAGAGCATGAGAAGTGCCTATTAGATGACACATAAATGATGGTAACATACTTCAAAGCTAGCTGGTGAAAGGATAGTTTGGAGTTCACAGTTGGAGTGATTAATGGCATTTGTTTTGTGTTTGCTTGAGGATGTTTTAAAATGAATAAATTAATATTCTCAAGTCCACCTACAAATCAAAAGTATTTTCTTATTGTACTTGTGATGTAAGTAGTTATACCACTGTTGGCCTTGGACAGGCCAAGTAACTACTGAAACAAGTTAATTAAGGAAGAAAAAGCAGTCAAAAGTGGAATATAATGATCTGTATGAATTCACATGGAACATTCAGGGACTGCGGCTAGTGGAGGAGGTTGACA
Source organism: Onychomys torridus (assembly GCF_903995425.1). Classification (NCBI taxonomy): domain Eukaryota; kingdom Metazoa; phylum Chordata; class Mammalia; order Rodentia; family Cricetidae; genus Onychomys; species Onychomys torridus. The sequence goes on along the minus strand of NC_050453.1, from coordinate 90,978,270 downwards.
CATGGCAATGCTGGTTTGCTACACTAAATACATTTTAGGTGATTGAAAGAGAGCTTCACCCACAACATCCACATAAAAAGCTGTCTGTTGCTTACTTATTAAAAATTTATGTTCTAAAATGAGGTAGGAGGGTCACTTGAGCTTGCTGCTCTGCTGACCAGAATCAGAAAGCACTATGTAGAGACCCTGTCTCAACAATAAGATGTCCAGTTCCTAAGGAACATCATCCAAATACCCAGGGTTTACTTCTGGCTTCTACATGAACACACACACACACACACACACACACACACACACACACACACACACACACACACAAACAGTATATTTTAATGTATTATAAAACAGAAAAACCCTCCAGCACATATATGTTAAATCTCACAATTACAAGAAAATACTAAACATTACGAGCAAGATTCCAGAGTTAATGTGAGAAGTCTCAGCTAGAGTATTCATTTGCCCGTAGCGCCTGCCTCCTCGACCAGCAAGGATGACGCAACAGCGGAGCTCTTCTTTAAGCAGTTTATTCAGGACCTTGTTACAAGTGATGTCTCTCCCCGGGGAGCCTCTCCCAGCCCTTAAGTAGGCATGGGCTGCCAACCCTGAGCAGCCACGTGGGCGCTGTCCATTGGTCCATGCAAACACAAGCAACACTCGATTCCAGCCACAGCCAAATAAGGATTTGTTTACCACTTTGAGCATTTGCCGTCAGGAGGGCGGAGGGCAGAAGCCAGCGCCATCTTTAAGGTGCGGCTGCACGCAGCTCTCTACATTTGCCAAAGTATTTTTGTGTGCAATTTTAGTGGAGCTCTGCTATGTGTGAACTATGTGCACCTCTTGTCTGACTATCATCATGCTTTGTCTCCTGTATAAAACTGGCATCTACTCTGTCCCTGAGCAAAGACATGGTAAGTGTGCAAAGAGCATCTCACCTTAGGAAAGAACTAGGAAGGTGTTGCTCTCACTGGAAAAATCATCCTTCCTTAAGAAAGAAGCTTGTACACTTAGCATTAATTGACAGCTACTCTCATCCAAAGTCATAAATGTTGTTTGTTGCACAATTCCTAAATGGTATTATAATAAAATCCTTGATCCAGATATTGGGGTAAATACTGAAAGATCAGAAAAAAGATAAAAAATAATCTGTTCTCCTTTTTTATTTATTATATTTGTGTTTTAATTTTACGCATCAGCCATGGGTTCCCCTGTCCTTCCCCTCCTGCCCCCACCTTCCCCCAGCCCCTCCCCTCCCTTCCCATCTCCTCCAGGGCCAAGACTCCCCTGGGGATTCATTTAAAACTGGTGAATTCAGTACAGGCAGGTCCAGTCCCCTCCTTCCTGGCTGAGCAAAGTGTCCCTGTGTAAGCCCAAGGTTCCAAACAGCCAGCTCATGCACTAAGGACAGGTCCAGGTCCCACTGCCTGAGTGCCTCCCAAACAGTTCAAACTATTCAATTGTCTCACTTATCCAGAGGGCCTGATCCAGCTGGGGGCTCCACAGCCTTTGGTTCATAATTCATGTGCTTCCATTAGTTTGGCCATTTGTCCCTGTGCTTTTCCAATCTTGGTCTCAACAATCCACACTCTTACAGTCCCTTCTCTCTCTTGACAATTGGACACCTGGAGCTCCTCCTGGGGCCTGGCCAAGGGTCTCTGCATCCACTTCTATCAGTTATTGGATGGGAGTTCCAGCCGACCGTTAGGGTGTTTGGCCAGACTAGGTCAGATCAGGCTTTCTCTTGACCATTGCCAGTAGTCTACAGTGGATGTATCATTGTGCATTTCTGGGGACCTCTCCATCACTCTGCCTATTCTTGTTCTCATGTGGTCTTCCTTTATCATGGTCTGTTATTCCTTGTTCTCCTTTTGTGTTCTTGATCCAGCTGGGATCTCCTGCTCCCCTAAGCTCTCTTTCCCTTGAACCTTGCCCTTCATTACTCCCACTGTTGTCCAGGTTGTTCATGTAGATCTCACTGTCATTGGGCGATCCCTGTGTCTTTCCTAGGGTCCCATTTTCTAGGTAGCCACACAGCCACTTCTTAGTCGCCAACTCCTCAGCCAAAAAGAGAAGGTCTTTTCTCTTTAGATCCTCAGACTGAATGTCTCTGAGCCCTCAGCCAAAAGGGCCTAATTTCTGTCTCCTCCTGCCTTATAATCCATTCTCTGCCTAGCCATGTCATTTCCTGTCTCAACCTTTCTAGTGCTGGGATTAAAGGCTTGTGATCCCAAGTGCTGGATTTAAAGGTATGTGCCACAACCACCTGGCTGTTTATCTTTCAAATTGGATTAATCTCCTGTAGTTCAGTGTGGCTTTGAACTCACAGAAATCCAAATGGAACTCTGCCTCCAGAGTGCTAGGATTAAATATGTATGCCACCACTGTCTGACCTTTGTGACTTACTCTGTGGCTGGCTCTGTCCTCTGATCTTCAGGCAAGTTTTATTAGAGTACAGCAAAATATCACCACAGTTGCTAGGTTTTTTTTTTTGTTGTTTGTTTTGTTTTGTTTTGTTTTTTTGCTATGGTCAAGCAGAGTTCAATGGAGGTCTTAATGATTAGTTGGAATTAAGAAAATTTATTAACTTCTGGGTTTTCATATTCATCGCCTGGTGGTGACTCCTTTTTTATGCTTCAGGGGACAAATATTGGACATCTCTTTCATCCAATTTTATTACAGAAACAATTGCAGAAAGAATCTCTACCTCAGCTTTAAAAGAATTTCATATTATTGTGCAAACAAGCATATTCAGGGCATGACTGTATGTCTCTTATTTCTTTGTGTGCTCCTGTATGTAAACGCTTACTTGTATGCCTTGTTCATGGGTGTGTGAAGGCTCAGAATTCAACTTCAAATTCTTTTCTCAATTATGCTCCACATTGCTTTGTTGAGACAGTATCTCTACTAGCTTGGCTGGACTGGCTGGGCACTGTACCCCCAGAATTCTCATATCTCTGCTTCTCAGTGCCAGGATTGCAGGCACACATCAGCACACCTGTTTTATAAGTGTGTCCTGAGGAACAAACTCAGACCCCGAGGCTCACACAGCAAGAACTTTACTAGCTGAGCTGTCACCCCAAAATCTGCCTTTTTGTTTGTTTGTTTGCAACACATCACTCCCTTGATGGAGACAACCACAGTTCCCTGTGCAAGTGCAAGCACAGCACACAGGGTCTGTTTTTCTCCCAGGAACGCAGCTCTCCATGCAATTAGCAAAGGTGAGGCTAGTTAGTATCAGGGTGTAATCACCTTTCTCCAGCCACTCTTAGCACATAGCCCACAACAAGCACTAGCCCTTGATCATGTGATCATTACTCAAGAATGTATAGCCTTGGACTGATCCCCTAATATCCACTGGACAGGGAACCTCTTGCTTAGATCAACATTAACAAACACCCCCAGAAGGAAGATGTGCAGCTCTTGCCAGCTAGTGGCTTTCCGTTGTGCACTGTTGGCAGAGCAGGACTTACTGCATACCAGAGGCAGCAGTAGGATGCTGATTGTGTTTATAGTTGTAGTGTCTGTGGGAATTTCCTATTTTTTTAAATTAAATCTTAGAGAACTTCCTACATGGTATTTTGATCATATGCATCTCCTCCCCAAATCCAACTCCTCCCAGATCCACCCCTTCTCTGCACAACCAAGTTTGTGGTCACTCTCTCTTTCTTTCCTCTATCTTTCTATAACTCACCAATTACATTTTGTGCTGTCTATATACTGCCATGTATGTAGTCTTCCACTGGAGCCTGGTTGACCAGCCAGGGACCTCATTATTAAAGGAAACTGCATCTTCCTCTCCCAGCAACTGTCAATAGATTCTGGGCTGGGGGCAGGACATTGTGTCTACCTTCCCTGTCCATGCTGGGAGTTTCATCTGATTTGAGCTTGTGAGGATTTTGTGCATGGTCCTATGAGTTCATATATGCATCAGTTCTGCAGTAAACAGAAAACAATCTGCCCTTGTAGTTATCTATCACCTCTGGCTCTTATAATTTTCCTGTCTCTCTTCCACAATGATGCCTGTGCCTAAGGAAATGGGATATAATATAGATGTACCATGTAGGACTGGGCACTCCTCCATCTCTTGCACTTAGAGTTATAACCCTCAGACTATTTATTCCCATATGACCCTTAATTGGCAAGGTTAAAACACCTTCAAGTCTCTTTGAAATTCAGAAAGGAATACATTTATTAATAGTAACTTGCAAGGACTAGGGAGATAAATCAGCCAGTAAAGTGTTTGCCTTGTAAGCACAGAGATCTGTTTTCAGTCTCCAGCATTCAATATAAAACTATAGCTGTGCTGGCATGCACCTGTACTCCCATAGCGAGGGAGGCAGAGACAAGGAGACCCCTGGAGCACATGGCCAGCTGGGTCTCACTAAAGTGCCCCTGGCCAGTGAAAGACACTGTCTCAAAACACAAGGTGGTATACACCTGAGGAACAATATCCAAAGGTGTCCTCTGGCCTTGATACACACATTCACACATGCAACCACACATGTGAGCATCTGTTCACACACATAAAGAAGTAAGGATCACCTTCCAGATATGGAAATGCTGAGATCCTCATCATGAATATAAACATAGAAGTTCACATCTGCTCTGCTGCTCTTGCATTTGGTAGGTCTTTAACATAAATAGAAGTCAAACTATTTTTCTTTGTGTGTATGTGTGCATATGTGCATTTGTGAAATTATGTGGGTACACATGTGAGGGTGCATATGCATATGTGTATACTGGTTTATTCTGAAGATTCTGTCTCTACCTTCTGAGGCAAGAATTATAGAAGTGCCACAATGCCCACTTTTGGCATTTACATGACTTTAGGGATCAGAACCCAGGTCCTTACACTTCACTCAAGCACCTTGACCACAAAGCTGTTTCTTGAGTCTCTCTAACTATTTTGAAGAGGGATTATACAGTGTTATTTAACAAAACAGAGGAGCTAGGACACTGGATCAGAGAGAGTGGCTCATTGTGACCTTCCCATAGTTGCTTCTCCCATAATATTTCATTACTTCACTGTCTCCAGGAAGCTACACCTCCAATTCCCAGCACTTCTAGCCTCACACCTTCCCAGATTTCTCCAGCTCTTATATGGGAAAAGAAAAATAAACAAGTAATGGCATTGGCCTGAAAGAGCTCTACAATCCCTTGAATAATCTATAAGGTTGGTCAGTGAGGATGGGCTCTAAGGAGGGACCTTAGTTAGAGCTCTTCATTAGATTTAACTGGTGTTCGGGAGGCACAATCTTCTAAATTGGAAAAAGGGAGGTAGCTATAAATAATTAGTGCACATTGTTAATGAATAAATGAAGGAAAGAGTGCTTTAATGACATAGTTTGGCCATGCATCATAAATTAGATGATGCTAGCATGAGCCTTGGAAGCCAAGCTTAAGATCACAAAAGCCAAATGTCTGAGGAGAAAGAAGGCCTCTACAAAGACTGTGTCTCCATGCAGGCCTGTGCTATCCTGGGAAAGTAACTATTTCAGCTTCTCCTGGGATATTATCCCCTGACTATAAGAAATGTGTTGTAAAAGTTCTGAAGGGTTTTACTGCAGTTTACCTTTAAAACACAAAACAGTATCCTAGCAAGAATTCCTAACATAATTATAACAACTGGAAAGAGAGTCACAGAGATAGGAAAAAGCAAAAGGAAGATAAAAAAAAATCTAACATTATCTTCAGTCTTCCCTGTGGCTTTATATATGTATATGAGTATGTTCATGTGTATGTTATATTTGTACAAATAGATATGGATCTCAAACCTGTGTGCAGCCCACATAGGCAAGAGGAAGGAGGAGGTGTCTAGCTCTCTCACCTACTCATTCACTTGAAGCAGGGTCTCTCACTGAAACTGGAGTTTTTCATGGCAACCAGCAATGCCCAATGTTCTTCCCTTCTCTATCTAGCACTCTGGGGTTACATGGATATCTGTTACTGAAAGATTCCCGGGGGGATCTTCCCTCAGGAGAGACCCCGAACCCAAGGAACACACCGAAACCATCCATCAGATGCAAACAGCAAGAGGGTTTATTTGAATACACAGGTACCTGGGGCGACAAGTCTCTCAGAGGACTTGCGCGCCTTCCTAGGGAAAGGGGGACTTTTTATAGGATCCCAGGGGCAGAAACGCGGTTACAGAAGCGAGAAGCATAGTTACAGGGTTCCCATTGGTTGATTCAAATAAGGCCAGGGTGAACTTGGGGACATATGCTTAATTCTCGGAATTTGGATGTGTGCGGCTGACTTGGCCTTGTCTAGGGCACAGTGGTGTTTTCCTAGCCCAACTGTCTATTCCCCAAGGCCAGGTGGCCCACCATAAATATCCTGTTTTGACTCAATGGTTTCTCTCCCAAGGCCGGGTGGCCGACCATAGTTGTGAACTCCTGTTTGGCCTTCTTCCCCTGAACCGCAGATATCCTGTTCTTTATGTTTAAGCCTTGCAAAATGGCGTTACAGCAGTCAAGCTAAAGCTATTGTAGGGGGTCTTTCATTACCACGTCCAGGATAGTTATATGGATACCTGTTACCACACCAGGCTTTTTACATGCATTCTGGTAATTCAAGACCAGGTACTCAGGCTTGCACATATGTCATCCACATAAAGCCTGCATAGTTTAAATGACTAGAATATTTTCAGGTCATTGTTTATTTTGTTGTATGAAAAAATGACCGGGGGTTGGGGATTTAGCTCAGTGGTAGAGCGCTTGCCTAGCAAGCACAAGGTCCTGGGTTCAGTCCTCAGCTCAGCTCCAGAGGGGGGAAAAAAAAAAAAAGACCAAAAGTTTCTCAATGAGTTAAAAATCCAAGCACTAGGTATAATAGAACACATCTGTAATCTCAGGATTTAGGGACTGAGACAGGTGTGTCTCTCCAAGTTTGACTTTCTGGAGAGATCCAGACCAGCAAAGACTGTATTGTGCATGCCTATCTTAAAACATGAATATAAGATAAGATCCAAACGTTATTAGTTAGCACTAGAGAGTTGAAAATGCCGAGCATTTTCCTATGTGTGTCTTTCTCCAATGGTGGGCAAGGCAGGTATGTGGAGAGAGCCTTACCACACACCTGCCATTCCTTTACTCATTTGTGTTTTACAGGGCACACCTTACCAGACTAAGAGGAAAACAGAATTAAAGTGAAGAGCAAATAGAGAAAAATGAATACAACTACTTGTCACTACATATGCATAATTTTAACTGCAGAGAATTTAGAGAAAAATTATAATTGTCAATGCTCACAAGATTGTATTTTATGACATTTAGCAGGAAAAATTTATGTTGTCTTTATACCTTATTATCTGCAACTAAATTTTCCACTAGTAACATAGTGCAGTCTTAGTGAATTATTTTTATATCCCAAGATATAATATAGTACTGTGCCATTTCTGATAGCATACTATGGCACCATTAGCAATATGACTTTACATACCATCTCTTGGACTAGGAAGTATTGCTATGCAAGTGTAGGGATCTGAGTTTGATCCCAAGGACTACATAAAATGTGGATGCTAGGGCGTGAGCCTTCCAAGTCTGGGAAGGCAGAAATAGGAGGTTCCCTGGAGCTAGCTACTCAGCCAATCAAGTGGAATGTAGAATCTGTGACCTCCAGGTTCAGTGAGTGACCCTGACTCAAAAATTAAGGTACAGAGTGATTGAGGAAGTCAGTTAATGTTGACTTCTGGCTTCCAGACACCCCTCCCACATACACATCACATGTGTATGCTTATCAACAATCATTGATGGACACATGCACAGCATACACACATACACACACAACTAGAATGTACCTGCTCTTTGAAGTTCTTCCTATAATAAACTAAGTGATACCTTTATGATTTTATTGCTAGCATTTTTGTATTTTTTAATGTGTTAGAAAAGCAATCAATACAGATTAATTCTAAAATTTTAGGCATCTAATATTTATATAGGCACCTTTGGATGTTTGGAGGACATATAACACTTTAGGGATGGAAAGTGTATACTGGCCCTTGGCAAACAGAGGAAACTACATCATCTTCCATAAACTCATTTTGCTTAAACATATTCTGGAAACAGGCATTAATAGGGTTATTTTAAAGTAGGTCAGCTTCCAAGCTGTCAGCTGTTACTGTATTTGAATGCTTAGCTTTTCTTCTCTCTAAACCATGGCACTGTTCCCATCTTTTCTGAGAGAAAGACCTCCTAAAAATGATATTATCTACAGTTCCTTTGTCCTCTCTCACAAATTCAATGGGTAGTTTCATGGCAATATCCTCTAGGTTGCAAATTATTCTTCAGGAGCAAAAGTGAATTTTGGATTGGGCACTTGGATTCCTGAATATTACATTTAGGCCCAGATTCCAATGTACTATTAACCGATTGTTCAACCAAAGCTATTGTCACTTAAAAAAATAGTAAGTTAAAGTACTTAAGCATATATATTTGTAAGCAGGTGAAGCCAAGGGGCTAGGCATATGCCTCATTTGGTAACTTGCATGCCTAGCATGCCAAAGGCCTTGAATTCCATGCATCATTCTTCATAACTGGGGATGATCTCATAAATCTGTAGTTCCAGCACTTGGGAAGTAGAAGCAAGAGGATCAGTAATTCATGGTATGTAGTGAATTTGAAGGCTATGTGGTCCACATGAGGCCCTGTCTAAAAAACAAACAAATAAGGAAAAAGCCAAAGGGAAGCCCAAACAGTTACTAATTCTTATTCATTTCTGCATTAACTTCTGGTAAATAGACACTGTCTACATCTCAAATGTGCAGTCATTTGTATTCAGATGACAGATTTGAAATGCTGTTCACTTTGTCCCATTGTGGTTTCACTCCTTCAGTCTCAAACCTAAATGTGCACAATACAATTCTTCCAGTGATACTTTCCCAAAACTTACCCCGAAGTGTGGAATGCTGTTAGACACCTGTGACCTCAACACTGACATGAAGGGATCAAGAGGGTATGCCCAGCCTGGGTACTTAGTGAACAGTATCTCAAAAAGAAGAATAACTGATCATATCAAATGTCACTCATATTGAAAAATGCAAAGAAAAATAATCTTTGTTATTTCCTACTTAATTCTAACAATTTTATTAATCCAGATGATTTATTATTCTCTGCAATGATTTGTCTTATAAACATAGTTGTAGAAAAATAGTAATTTTAAAGCATTGCTACTATAAACCAAAGCTTTCAATTTTTCTTTGAAAATATGATTAATAATACATATCAAAATTAAAGTAAAACAAAATTACATTTTTGCCTAAAGATTTTCCTTCATAGGATTTATCTTTTAGACATAAGTATAACACTATAAAATATATGTATATATATTGGTGAAATTATTAAGGCCACTCCACGTAGTTAAAAAGGAGGTTTATTTTGTGGGGTACTTACAAATGAAGGGGTAGGTTACAGGGTCTGGCAAGGGTATAGTGCAGTCCGACCGTGTTCTCTAGAGAACTCTGCTCAGTCTACCTCCAGTGTCCAGAGTCCGGGAACCAAGAGAGAGACCTCTTCCTGATCCTTGGTCTTCCGCTTCCTCCTCCGCCCCGCCTTGTGGGCGTGACCATTACCGAAGCCTCAATGGGTGTTGGGACTTCCAGGCCAATGCTGGGATGGCTATCCATTACATATATATGTATATACATGTATATGATATTTTTCTTTTATTTTTTGTTATATTGGCAACTTAACTTAGGGAGTTGTATATGATGGGAAGATGTTCTACAATACTAAGCTGTATCCCAGCCCTTCATCTGTGTCTAACTATGTGCACATGTATTATTTTTTGCATTTTTTATTTTGTCTGTTTATTGTGAATATTACTGTGCTACATACGGACATTTTACACAAGAATATATCATACATTGTACATATTCCTCTGCTGTGGAAGGTCATTCTGTGTGCTGTGAATGTGTGTCAGTGTCACAGACTATACTAGTCAGGACTTGACCATAATTCTTAATTTTCTCAGGATCCCTAAAATATTGCTGGTGCCCTCTATCAGCAGGAAGTAGTATGGCAAGCTACACCCAAATTCGAAAAATATTGTTTATAAATAATTATTTTTACTTAAAGGGGTTGATTATAAATGCAATTACTTTCTAAAGAACAAAGGGGAACATTATAGATATAATAGGATGAAAGGATAGATTATAGATTCTACTTTTAAAGAGCAAAAACTTGCTATGACTTTTGTTTATTGATACAAATTTAAAGTTAATTTTGTTATACTGTGTATATATTTCTACTCTTGTTTAAAGTATTGTGTTTGCACAACTCATTTGAAATTGTAATATATAATTAATAAATACAGATTATCCCCAGGGGAGTCTTGGCCCTGGAGGAGATGGGAATGGTGGGGCAGGGATGGGGGGAAGGAGGGGGTGGGGGCAGGAGAGGGAAGGACAGGGGAACTCATGGCTGATGTGTAAAATTAAAACACAAAAATAAGAAAAAAAGAAAAGAAAAAAAAAAAGAAATGCAGATTAATAATTAGTCATCCATGATAATCAAACTTGTAGTCATATTAGGTATGTTTTCAAAGTCAAGCAGAGCTATATTTTAGATAGACAGGTCATCTTGAAACATTTCAAATACCTAAAGAATATGGCATTTAAAATATTTAAAAAACTTAGACTTTTCTGGACAATGAGACATTTCTGTTCCTGGCAGCACCAATTACTTCAAGGAGAATGATGGGTATTGAATAAATTCATTATGAAGTTTGTTTTCTTTCTGGCAAAAGTTAGCCACTGGGCAAAAAAGTGCCCCTGTGTTAACTGACTGAGAACATGTTATATAAACTGGACATGCAGAACACACAGGAAGTTGACCACTGAAATTTGCCAGGTGAAATGGTGCTTTAGGTTCCTGTTTCCCAGAGGAGACTTCCATATATTCTATAAGACAAAGAAAGAAGCAACTGAGAGAATTTAGGGCAATAGGCTGAAGATGGATGCCCCAACATTACAGAGGAACTTTGTGTGACTGTCCAGGCAGTCAGCTGTCTCTGTCATTCTAGATTTTTGGAAGTTGTTTATAATGTATTTCCTGTTCACTTAGGTAATATTATATCTGTCTGAGGTCTTTGATGTAATTAAAGACTAAATAGTTATAATTTCCTTGGTTAGGATAAAAGATAAATTAGTTATGAAACTTTAGACTAACAAATATAGGATAGATGATAGAATATTTTCTTCAATTTTGCCAAATACAAATTTACAAACAGCCAGCTCATACACTAAGGACAGGTCCGGGTCCCACAGCCTGGGTGCCTCCCAAACAGATAAAGCTATTCAGTTGTCTCACTTATCCAGAGGGCCTGATCCAGCTGGGGGCTCCACAGCCATTGGTTCATAATTCATGTGCTTTCTTTCAATTGGCTATTTGTCCTTGTGCTTTTTGCATTCTGTATGCTGTGAATGTGTGTTGCTCTGATTGGTTGATAAATAAATGCTGATTGGCCAGTAATCAGGCAGGAAGTATAGACAGGATAAGCAGACAAGAAAAATTCTGGAAAGAGAAAGGCTGAGTCAGGAGTTGCCAGCTTGACACAAAGAAAGCAAGATGACAAGGCAGAACTGAGAAAAGGTACCAGTCATGTGGCTGAACATAAATAAGAATTATGGGTTAAATTAAGTGTGAGATCAGTCAGTAATAAGCCTGAGCTAATGGCCAAGCAGTTATAATTAATATAAGCTCCTGTGTTCTTACTTGGGGGATGCTATTGGCAGAGATTTTTTTCAGTCTGCCAGCTGGCTAGGACACAGAAATCCTTCCAGCTATATCCCTCCACTTCTCCCTACCTTCCCTGTTTGACTGTTCCCTCCTTTCATAAGTTCCCTTGTTCCCCAGAAAGTTTAAAGTCAATATCTGCTTTCACAACATATATACATACATGATTTTATGTATGTACATAAAATCTAGGACACACAAATGAGATAAAACATGATATTTACCTTTCTAAGCCTGGCTCAATTCACTTATATATTTCTATGTCTTTAAGTTTAATAGATGGCAATCTATCCCCATATCTATATCTCAAGCAGAGGTTTAGATAATCACACAAATGACCATCAGTGTGTATTAGATAAAACAGTGACAAGCATTTTTCAGAAGAAATTCTAGGTAATCATCTTTTGTTTTTACAGGCAAGTTTATATACACAGTTTAGAAATACAACTAAGATGAGACCTAGAATATGTTATGCTGTTATTAAGTGCTGCAAACTCACACATAGGTTTTTTTGGATTTACTTAAGAATATCTAATGTGTTCATGTTGACACTTCCTCCTGTAGAACAAATAACAACAACATACCAAGTATCTGGATTTGGGAGTGGGGCTGAGTGATTGGCAGACATTGACAAACAAGACTTTGCTGTCATAGTTGAAGGTTTCTCCACAGCTGAGGTTTGTCATGAGAAGGTATTGAATGGAGGAGAACCCTCAGTAAGTAAAGTGCAATTATTAAAAATAGGAGGGCCTTAATTTGATCCCCACCAATAGTAGTTGTATATGCTTGCAATCCAGCACTGGGGAGGCTGAGGCAGAATTCTCCCTGGGGCTCAATGGTAGATCAATCTGCTATAATTGGTGAGTTACAGACCAATGATTTTTGTCTTAAAGAAAGTGGATGACTGTTCTGTGGGTGTCTTCAGATTAGCACCTACATAAACATAAACATAGATTACACACACACACACACACACACACACACACACACACACACACACACACATACACTAGACACATTCATATTTTTTAAAGTTTAAAAATATTGTTTTATCTCCATAAATCATACAACACTACTTAAAATACAAACACAATCAAAATCATGAGATATAATGTGAGCACTCACATGAGCCAAGATGGGAGCATACAAATAAACCCAGGAGCTATGGAGGAATAAGCAGTATGACTGATATGCTTATTTCCAAGGGATCATTTCTGGAAATACCACCAGCTCTCTGTGTTGTACAGAGCTTCCTACCCAACAAGTTCAGATAGGGTGAGCAGGGTGGGATATAAGCACAAGCAAAGATGTCTTAGTGGCTAAAAGTGCCTAGTTCTTAAGGGTACAACTTATGACAAGTCTGTCCATCATGATGTTAACAAGCTAAAGTTTGCCCAAAACCTTCAGTCTGTTGGAGATCCCTGGAAGGCACTGTGGGGCTTTAAGTGCCATCAGCTTTTACTGGGTTGGTGAGGAGTCCACATATAAATTATTTTAGGTTATCCCTATTGATCCATTCAATAAAAGGATCAGGAGAAATCCTGACACCCAGTGGATCACCAAACCAGTCCTCAGCATAGAGAGATGTGTGTGCTGACATCTGCAGACCACAAGAGTTGTGGTCTTGGAAAGGGCCACAATTTCCACCACACTATTGGTGGCTCTTGATGTGCAGCTTGGAGAAGGTGGCACAATATTCTCCAGCTCTACTGTTACTGCTGAAAAACATAAGTTTTATGTAAAATTCATATCCAATAAACAATGTAGATAGTAAAAAAAAAGAAAAAAAACTGATCATATGGTTGGGTTCATGTCATTTCAGTGGTTTTTATATTCTTGACCCCAACTACAGAAGTCCCTGTATTGTTCTTTGCTTGTCTCTTGCTTGATATGCCCTCCCATTACTGTCCTCAAAGGCAGAGCAGTAGAGTTCTGCCAGAACCAAGGTGACTGCCTTTCTCACTTAGCACAACTGTGGGGTCAATTCTGTTGATCACTTCTCCCAATCCTATGCAGTCTCTTTCTTAGCTATGTTATGTCATTTCACATGATGAGAAGTTAGACAGTGGCTGAGGAAATAACTAGGTTGGAGAAGCATTTTATGGTGGGAGTGTGAAGACCTGAGCTTGAATACCTGAGTTGCTGGTATTGGTTGTCATTAGGGAGGTAGAAACAGGAGAATCTTCAGAAGCTGTGAAAAGATGGCCTGAAACAGCAATGAGAAATGGAGGAGAGAGGGAGGGAGGGAAAAGGAGAGAGAAAGAGTCCCTTTCAAACACTGTGAAAGGCTAGGATCAGCACCGGAATGTTCTCTTATCTCCAAACATTACTCATGACTCCCACTACACAGGAGAGAGAAGATACAAGGCTTCAGCTCCTTGCACCATACTTCTCCAATGATCTAAGCATGAAAACACTCCAGTGCTTCTCTGTGGTACTCTGGGCATCCTTCACCATAAAACAGTTCATCTTTTAGTCTCCTCTCTGGGAATTGTAGAGGCACAAGGTACAGCTGTTGTGATTGGTGGTCTGTTTGGGACTCTCTAATGCCAAGGTCAGAGATTCACTACAGTGTTCTTGCATTTAGTAGTTTGACTGATGGATTGGTGCAGGTAATCACCCTCCTGGGTCAGGACTAAGGAAGTTTAGAAATCATTTCCAGGAGATCTGTTCCATTAAAAGGATTACTCTGATAAACACAATATCCAGTTCCTAACAGTAAGTGTGAACACCACATAGTTATTCCATCTTAGAAGCTTTAGAAGAGGCAAAATTGCTCTTTATGTATTAACAGGGGTCAAGACAGTGGTCTTGTTTCCGGAAAGAAGAAAAATTTTTTGAATTCCTATTAAAAATAACCAGTATGTTAATGAGATATTTTCAAAAATATCTTTTGCTCTCTAAATTTATTATAGTGTACATAGACGACAAGTTTTGTAGTTTTCCACGCACACACAAACTCACAGTTTAAAAGGAAAAAAAAAAAAACTTTTGATTAAAAGTAAAAATTTGACAAAAAAAAAATCACTTAGCATTTATTGAACAGGATTTCACTGAAAGTGTAATTGTGCCACCCAATATGATTTGAAGCCTTAACTCCCACAAGCATGAATGTGAAAAGAGGCTCTTGAGGATTACTCTTGCTTTTAAACTTGATAGGATTTAAGTCACCCTGGATTTGTTGTGAGGGGGATTTTAGATTTGGTTAAGTAAAATGGGAAGAAGTTACCCTAACTAAAGCTGTGCAGCACCATTCCATCTGACATGGTCCTAGACTGAAAAAGGGTGTGTGTGTGTGTGTGTGTGTGTGTGTGTGTGTGTGTGTGTGTGTGAACTGAGCACCAGCATCCATTTGTCTGCTTCCTAAGAGCAGGTGCAGTGTGACTTGCTGCTTCGTACCCTACCCCTACCTTCATACTGTCTTCACTGTGACCGAGAGCATCCTCAAACTGAGGCAAAGGAAACACTTCCTTAAACTGATTGTGTCACATACTTTGTTACAGCAATGAAAGAGTAATTAATACAGAGCCATACAAGTTATAGTTTAGTGAATATGACCACTTTTAATCAGGATGGGCTCTAAATCTAACAGTTAGGGTGCTATTGAAGAAAGGTAGGTCAAGGCCCATACTAGGAAGAAAGTCATATGATGGCAGAGGCTAAACTAGATAGGTTCATCAACATACCATGGAATACCTAACATTGCTTAGGATCACCAAGAGCTAAAAGAAGCAACATCCTAAGACCTTGAAACAAAGGGGATCCTATTGACACCTTGATATGAGGATGTCAACTAAGCAACTCAAAATAGCCCAGGAAGTCCCTGAAACTGACTGGATTCACTGCAACCTTCTCTCCCCAAGAGTATATAAGCAGTAAAGACTGCTGAGAGGCATCTCTTGTAGACCAAGCTGTAAAGAAGAAGACAAGCCCAGATGCCTGGGAAAAAGCAGAGACCAGCTTAACTGTCTAGAAGAAACTATGACCAGCTGAGCTGCCTTGAAGAGTATCAGAGCAACTAATCTACTAGGAAAGGATATCTTTGAAGAACCTGTTAAGATGCCCACAAGATATGCAATATGCTCTAGGTTTCCAGATTTTTTAAGCTGTTATACTTGTTAGAATGGGCTGTGATACTACAGTTGTTTTTGAATTATTTTCATTCTCATAACACCTCTTACTTCTACAGATAACCCCAATAAACTCATTGGTTCACTGTAAGACACATTAATAAATGGCCTTATTAATCAAAAACCTGAAGCCAGATATTGGGGTGAAAACTGAGGGATCAGAGAGCAAGGAAGTCATGTCTTACTTCTAGGAAATTCTCAGCCAAAAAGAGAGCTACTTCCTGTATACTCATGCCTATATACCTTTCTGTGTCCTGTCATCTTACTTTCTCTCTCCACTCAGCTATATCACTTCCTCTTTCCTCCAATCTCTATCACTTCCTATCTGTCTGTACAGACACCTCCAGACCTCTATGGTTAACTAGCACGGGATTAAAGGAATGTGCCACCATTCCTAGCTCTGTTCCCAGTGTGGCCTTGAACTCACAGAGGTCCGGATGGCTCTCTCTCTCCCAAATGCTATAATTAAAGGCGTGTGCTACCACTGCCTGATTTCTATGTTTAATATAGTGGCTGTCTTCTCCCTCTGATCCCCAGATAAGCTTTATTGGGGTGCACAAATAAAATATCACCACAGTTCACCAAGTTGTACTCTAGTGGCACCCATACTTTGGTCTGTCATGAGCTCCATATCTAGGCTGCTGAAATGTTTGTTCATGTCTCTCTAAGAATAATGTCACACAGTGCATGCTAGGTTTGGTTTCCATGAATTTCAGCTTATACAAAGGTACTTCATCTTTTCCATTTTACTAAGGAAAGTAGAAAGGACAGGGATTCAAGGTAGAGCTCTGGAGGCAGGAAATAAAACAAAACTTATGAAGGAATGCTGCTTACTGGCTTGCTCTTCATGGCTTGCTCAGCTTGCTTTCTTTCAACACAGGACCACCTGTCCAGACCTGGAACCATCCCAAACCATCACATTTTAATCAATAATCAAGAAATCACCACATAGACTTGTCCACTGGCCAAGCCAAATGTAGCATTTTCTCAACTGAAGTCCCTACTTTCCAGATGACTCAATCTTGTGTCAATGTGACAAAAAAAAAAAAAAAAAAAAAAAAAAAAAACCAACCAACCAACAAACCAACAAACAAAAACCTAATCAGAACACTAATGGAGCTGTCACTCTAGCCCATTAACCATTTTCAAAGAATTTTCTATGGGTGACTTTTAAGGACAGGTGTACTTGCCATTTGTGGCAAGTGCTTGTATTTCTCCTTTCGTCTTACAGAATACATGTACTTGCTAAAGATATCAGCAATTAAAAGAAATAGTCTGCCAATTACTTCTGTCCTCCATGATCCTGAGACAGAGACTTTCATTTGAACTGCTTTTCCTCAGTTTTGTCGTTTGTCTCTGCTTGCAATACATGTTACATAATGCCAACATCTCATTTGTCTCAGTGCTATTAACTGAATATCTATTTTCATTGAAATAATGACTAGTTATTTTTCCTTATATTCTGAATTTTTGTCTATTGTGCTGAAAGACCCTGTATCTTATTTAATTAGTGTTTTTCTTATTGAAATGTAGATGACAAATCAGAATATTATGTATTTATAATGTGCCACATAGAATATGCATGTGTGCATGTTAAGAAAGAAAAATCATTATAAAATTATTTTTTCTCTGTGTAATATCCACTTTTACATGACTTATTTTTTATTACTTTTACTGTCTCTTTAAAGACTTTATTTTTTAAAAATTATTTCTTTACATAACTGTCTATATTCATTTTCTTCTCTGGTCCAAGCTTACGTACATTTTTACACACACTGTAAAACCATTTAAAGTCTTATTCTATCTGAATCTGCCTTATTGTGAATCTATTGCTTTTTTATTATATTTGTGTTTTAATTTTACACATCAGCCATGGGTTCCCCTGTCCTCCCCCCTCTCGCCCCCACCCCCACCTTTCCCCCATCTCCTGCCCTTCATTCCGATCTCCTCCAGGGCCAAGACTCCCCTGGGGATTCATCTAAATCTGGTGGATTCAGTACAGGCAGGTCCAGTCCCTCAATCAATGGGACCTGTTGAAACTGAGAAGCTTTTGTAGAGCAAAGGACACAGCAAAGGACAAAACGATAGCCTACAGAATGGGAAAAGGTCTTCACCAACCCCACATCTGACAGAGGGCTGATATCCAAAATATATAAAGAACTAAAATTAATTTTGAGTGTTCAATGTCATTAGGTCCTGCAAATCCATCATCTGAAAGGTTTTAGAACTTTCTTTTAGCCCTGTGAAGCCACTGAGCTAGTCCTTGATGTGCATGGATCATTGGTACCTTGTGATCTCCCATAATTCCTTGTGATGCCTGAGGATAAGAAAGGGGATTCCTGGAATCCAGTCACAGACCATCAGGTATCTTCCTGTGATAGAAGGATATGATAATACCCTCTAAGAGGTACACTCCCCCTACCTCATTGTCTCTGATGAAGGAAAGAATGCCTGTGGCCCCAAGTTTCCTGAATGGACTGCTTGCTGCTGAGAGACCCTGCAGGTGTTCAGACAGGGAAGCAACTCCACAAAGATGAGAATGAGATGACATGAGAATAAAAACTGGGTTCTGATTGAATTGTCAACATGGATCAGACTTCAGGGAGTCTAATACCAAAATGTTCATTGTCAACATATTTAAAACAAGTATAATTTCAGAAAAAAGTTTTCAGGCAATAATTATTCCCATTCAAGCTTTCCAGACAACAATCATTCCAACTCCAGGTGCACAATAAGGCTTAAGATGTGACTATATAGAACTTCCTCTACAAGGTACACATAACCTTGAGAGTGCTTTCTACAACTAAAAGGCCAAGACTCTAATAAGGTCTCTCTTCAAGATAGCATAAAGTTCAGCACTACATAAAATACATGTGGCATGTCCACTAAAGTTCTATTAATTGGGAGCTAAAGATAATGACCTATGGAGGAAAGAGTCTGAAATAATCATTCTGGGGAATTTGGGTAAGGTTTGCCTCAATAGTAAAAGTTAGGTGAAGTCTTTTTCCACAGATGGCAATAAGGTTACTAGACCCTTATCAATATCCACTCCCAACCTTTTTGGTGGAAAACAGGTATGTCCTCCTTAGAGGACTGGCTCATACATGTTTAACATTTTTGGTTCCCACATGTGTGGTGATTTTATATTTGTGCTTTAATAAGTAAAGCTTGCATGGAGATCAGAGGAAAAAAATCAGCCATTATAAGTAAACACAAAAGTCATGCAATTTATCACACACCTTTAATCCTGTCACTTGGGAGGCAGGGAACTGTCTAGATCTCTGTGAGTTCAAGGCCACACTGAGAACAGAACCAGGTGTGGTGGCACATGTCTTAATTCCAACACTAGTTAACCATGGAGTTCTGGAGGTCTGTACAGATAGACAGGAAGTGACAAAGCTGGGCAGGAAGAAGAAGTGATGTAACTGGACAGAGAGAGAAAATTAGATGGCAGAACAGCAAGGCATATAGGCATGGGTAGACAGGAAGTATCTCACTTTTAGAAGATGGAGAGTTGGTGAGGTGAGGTTGGCTGGTGGCTCTTCCAATTCCTCTGATCTCTCTCAGGCTTTAACCACAATTTCTGGCTCCATGTTTTTTTATTTAATAAAACTGTTTAGAAATTTGTTCATACTCATGTTCTTTGGGTGTAATGAACTTTGTGCTCTCAACATGCTGTAGTGTGGGAACTCCTCTGAGTTTCTCTTTCAGAGCAGTAAACCTTGGGCCCAGCAGAAAAGAGAAAGCTGCTCTGACTGTTTGGCATTGGCAAGGTTCCAATCAATATCCCTAAGCTGTGGTACTGGGTTCACTTAATACTTTCCAAATGGAAATCAAGTGAGTGTGTTGGGTCTGGTGGTCACACAATTATGGGGGACAGAACACCAAATTCTATTAAACCAGAGGCAAACTTTATTCTAGAAAAAAAAATAAGAAAAGAAAATCACCTTTGGGGCACAAAAGCTTATCAGCTAGCTGAGACCACAGTCAAAGTTCCTGATTCTGAAGCTGTGGTAAATTAGGTGAGTTTCAAGCCCCCATTTATAGCAAAAGGCATGGGGTGCATGCTAGAACTCATGAATAAACAACTATTGAACATTAACTTTGCTCCAGGCAGTTATTGGCTATTAGGGGCAAGGGGGCTAAAAGTTAACCCTGGCTGTTGACAGAAGAGTTGGCTGTAAAGCAGAGAGCCATTGTTAGCAGTTAACCTTTAGAGCTGTTGACTGTCAGCTTTTATTTATTTACTTTTTTAGGTTTAAATTTTTATATTGCTACATTCCTGGACCTTTCAGGTGGTTATGACAGGAGTGGGGATTTGGAAGTGTTTAAGGAGAAGGAGCCTACCTGAACAATCAGAATTGCTACCATAGGCACAGAAAATGCTAGGTGGGGTCTGTAAGAGCATGAAGCACTGCTGGTGGGTTTTATCTACTCCTGTATCCCTGACCACACTCTTTCTTTCCTCCATCTGTTAACCTTTGCCTCTGTCAATACCAGTGTTTATAGCTGTGTAGCAGGAATGGGCAGGGAGAAATTATTCTGTGACACCTTGTCTAGACTATGTTTGATTGCTTGATTATATTGATTACTGATTATAAAAGTATGCTTAGGAGCCATCTCAGTTGGCAATGAGCTTACAATGAGAACATGATGACTTGAGTTCTAACCCTAGAAACCAAATAAAAAAGCTGGGCACTGAAGTGAGTACATATAATTTCAATGTTGGAAGAGTTGTGTCTTATCCTTGGTGCCTCTGGCCATACCAACTGGTCTACATGACATGTTTCAAGCCAGTGACAGATGCTCCCTTTATAAGGGGGAAGCATAAAAAATGACTCCCAAAGTTGACCTCTGGCCTCTACATGTGCACATATACACATATATACAGTCAAATATACCTGCACACACATAGAGTTGGAGAGAGAGAAAGAAGTAAACATAGCCATGAAAAATCAAAGGTACACACATACTTATGCATATGCATCCATGTTAGACAATATTTTCTGTCTCTATTACCTTTACAGTGGAAAGATGGGTGTTCTGAAGAGGCGAGAGAGCATGTGAATACACATGGAAAACCAACAGAGCACCTACCTTCTATAGAGAAGGATATAAAATAAACTGCTGTGGTTTGTACATAGGTAGATCCAAAAGTAAAACATCAGTCTTTTAGTTTTGATAAACAGTGGTTGCTGAATTGCAGAAATGGAGGCAGCCAGATTTCTAAGGATGCTCCCTCTGCATTTATTCTCATCTCCGAGATATGTCCTGCTGACTTAAACTTTGTCATCTGAGGTTCCTTGGAGAGGTGCCATCTCCTGCTTCCATTTCAGATGGATGATGATGACCTTTATGTTGGTCCATGCTGGTCAATAGTCAAGAGCACCATAATCAAACCAGGAATAGGAAACTAGTGTGTCCTTTGAAATTACTGTGTTATAACCCCTTCAGATTCATATATTCATGCTGTATTGCATAGTGTGATGGTACTTGAAAGTGAGACATTTGATAGGCAATTAAGTCATGATAATGGAATCATTGTAAACAGGGTTAGTATCTTTATGAAAGGGTTTCCAGGGAGCTTGTGAGAAGGGTCAGTGTAGCATGAATCTTAAAGAGTCTTATTAATAAAAACAAACCCAAGCCAGGTATTGGGGTGAATGTTGTAAGATTAGAGAAGCAAAACAAGCCACAGCTACCTCACCTTGCCAGTTCCTCAGCTGATCCTGTTTCCTCAGACTTAAAGCCTCTGAGTCCTTATCCAAATAATCTCAGCTGAACTGCTTCTCAAAGCCTAAAAGCTTAACCAGCCAAATGCTTCTAGTTTATGGTACTCATGTCTTAAATACATTTTTGTTTTCTACCACCACTCCCTGGGACTAAAGGCTCACTTTCTGGGATTAAAGGCATGAGTCACCATGTTTGGCTGTATCCTTGAACAGATGGATTTCTGCCTCTGGAATGCTAGGATTAAAGGCATGTGCTACCACTGCCTATCCTCATGTTTAATATTGTGGCTGTTCTGTCTCTGACCCCAGATAAGTTTATTAGGGTACACAATATTTTAGGGAACACAACACCACCACAGTTCAGTTAATAAAACACTTGCCACAAAATCACAAATCCTAAATTCAATCTCTATACCTACATAAAAAAGATGGGCTTAGTGGCACATACACATTGTCACAGCCCTGGGGAAATGGGCACAGAAAGATCCTTGGAGCTTGCTAGCCTAATTGGCAAGCTCCAGACCAATGACAGACACTGCCTGAAAAGAACAAAATGGATGTTATCTAAGGAATTACACCTGAAGTTGACATCTGATTTCTACATGCACTTGCAAATATGTCCATGCACACATATACACATGAGAGCAGCTTTATACACAAACATGCAGACACACTAAAGAAATAAATAGAGATACCGAAAACTTCCTGGCCCTCTTTCTGTTTTCTGTTTGCCATGGAAATGTGTCTGCTAATGAAGCACAGACCAGAACCTCTTTACCTTGATCTTGGACATTCAGTATATAGAACATAACACAAATTTCTATTGCTTTGGTTGTATGTTTAAAAAGCCTGAATTAATTATGATGTCACCTAAGTCCATCCTTTAATCAGCTGTAAGATCCCAATAAGCCATTGGGACAATGTCCTGAAGATGGCAGAGCCTCAAAAGAAAAGGGAGAAGAATCTTTGATGGATGCAGCAGGGCAGTCTGGCTGAGTCCATTCTTATGTTAAGAGCATTGACCTTTTACAACACCACTGCATCTCTGATTGTCAGCTAGAGCAATTTAGTCTGTACTAAAAAGCCATCTAGACTTAATATTCATGTTCTAATTTCCACATAAAAAAATAACAATGAATAAAATTGACTCAATAAACATGCATATATAGAGGTATGTATTTCTTAAAACTATTTTTTCTTACTAAAGTAATGAGAGTACATTGAAAGTTAGACTATTAAAAGAGTTCATAGATCCTTATGTTACTCTTTAATTTCTTGGCTTTATTCATGATCATTTTGAGATGCTAATTCTATTTATTACATATTTGTTGCTATGAAGGGAAATTCTGGGATAGTATATTAATGATATGGCTGTGGCTTCATCTTCAACCCAATCCTGTGTTAGCTTCTCTTCTCTTGTCATGATAAAATACTCACAAAAAAACAACTTTAGTGAGAAAGTGTTTATTCTGGCTCACAATTTAAGGGTACACTACTTTATGGCAGAAGAGTCAAAGCAGGGAGAAATTGAATCAGTTAGTCGCACTAATTCTGTAATTAGAAAGCAGAGAGAGATGAATGCATGTGGTTAGCTCACTTTTGCCTTTTTATATAGTCTAGAATTCTATCTTAGGCAATGGTACTACCAATAGCAGATGGATCTTTCCACCTTCATAAATAAAACTAAGATAACTCCCACAAGAATATTCAGAGAGCCAAATCTCTCATGATTCCAGATTCTGTCAAGTAAGCAATTAGCATTGACCATTCCAACCAGTTATGTAAACAAATTCTTAAGAGTACCATATGTCATACCTATATTAAACGGTAGATGGAGGAATCTAGGACACAATACCATGACAATCACACCTAGAAACTAAAAGCACCAAGGATTGACAGTCTTGATATGGTGTCTATACAACAGAAAAGACTGAAAGGTAAAGAACTGATGTTCTGATATTTGGAGTTATAAAGTTCAAAATCTAGGATGAGTGATTCTTGATGTTGTCATTGCAGAAAAGAAAGAATTTAAACTGAGAACTCACACAGGCCTTTCTATTTCTCTGTTCTGAAGTTGGTGCCCAGTGGTATTTCTACTAGCATTTTTTCTTTGGTCTGAATTGAGCAGATATTTCCTAACTACGAAAGGCTGAGGAGATTAACATGTAATATTCCAGGAAAGACAGGGCCATGGATTTTAATGAGTAATATCTGTATCTTAGAACACTGATGATGTTAATGATGGCCCAGGGTTTAAGAGGATAGGCTCCTATGGTGCTGCCCTTCTCCTGCAGCTCTTCCTTATACCTGGAGTTGGAAATAAGCTTGTAGTGGTATTTGCTCCGCCCATGACCTTGAGCTATATGACCCAAAGGGAGCGGTGCTTCCTGCCATAGTATGTGACCTCTAAAAAGGAATTGGAAAAGGATTACATTCCCCTTCTCCCTGTTCCTGCCTGTGAGGTGAATTTGCTCCTGGTCAGATCAGAGGATGACTTCTGCTGTCTTCTCCCTTCTGTAATCATGAGTGCATTTCCTCAATTTAAATCTTAATAAATTCTGTTACCCAGTTAATAGACTCACATGGATTAGTCGTAATATAGGCTGTATGTATTTCCTTTCTGATCAAAGTTCTATACCCATCCACCGTCTTTGCTAACAAGTATCAAGAACCCTAGAATCTCTTTCAACAGTCAAGAAGGTTTCTCAAACATCATCACTGAAAACATGTCTCCATCCACTGTTAAGATAGTTAGTCTTAGTTGTCAACTTGATGGGATCTGGAATCAAGTAACAGGTAATCATTTGCATCACCTGTGGGATGGGAACACTCAACATAATTATGTGTGAGACCTCTTGACAGTGGCCTAGCTGCAATATCTGAGAGCAGAGCTTTTCCTTTTTATCCGACATCCTTTGTGTATCACTAGCAGGTTTGTCTAACCTGCTAATGTGCTAATGCTACTTCCAGTTCCCTAGCACCACTAACTCCCCCCCCCCAAAGGTAATAGCTATTGGTGAAATTATTAAGGCCACTCCATATAGTTAAAAGGGAGGTTTATTTTGTGGGGTAACTTACAAATGAGGGGATAGGTTGTAGGGTCTGGCAAAGGTAAGGCGCAGTCCAGCAGTGTTCTCTGGAAAACTCTGCTTGGTCTACATCCAGTGTCCAGGGTCCCAGAACCAAGAGAGACTTCTTCTCTCCATCCTGGGTCTTCTGCTTCCTCCTCCACCTCGCCTTGTTGGCATGACCATTACCTAAGCCTCAGTGGGGGTTGGAACTTCCAGGCCAATGCTGGGATGGCTACCAACCACATCTCCCCCTTTTGTCTAAATAAGAAGGTTCTAACCTAATATAAGACTATATAAAAGAAAAGGTTATCAAATATTGTCTAGGAGTAAAGAGGGATAATGACCTAGGTAAGTTGGAATTACAATAAATGCAAACAATATCCAGCAAAAAACACATACTAAAATCCAGGGAAGTCTGGAGCATGGGTAGGTGGCATGTTACAAAGATCATTCCAAAAGGTGTCCTATCCTAAAGAACCTGAGTCTAATATTTAATATATTCTATCTAAGATATTATATATGTATATATATATATATATATATATATATATATATATATAAAGTTGTAACTATAACTGCTAGTCTTCAACCTCATCAAAGACCTGAGAAGGAATATAATAATACCTGAGAAATGGGAGAAGGATGCAAGCAACTTTCGGGAGTCTTGCAAGAGTAGTCAGAGATAGCTGGCAGCCTGGACAGTCACCTAATGTTTCTCAGCATCATTGGTGCATTCAAATTGGCTACAGGCCTAGAGTATCTGACAGACCATTTTCAGAAGCAGGAATTCTGAAAGACCATCTTACCCTGTCTTGGCAAAGTATGGTGGTCGCTTTCCTTGTGTCCTGCTTGTCCAGAAAGGACAGCATTTGTACTGTCAGCAGTTGAGGCAAGGGCAGTTCTTTGCCCAGTAGGCCATTTTGTGCCAAGAAGACAAACTTCCAAATGGAAATGTCTTAGAAGCCCAACATTCTCTCGGGATCAAATTGGTGCTGCCAGGAGCAATTGTGTCTCATGTCAACAGAATTCTAAGTTATTTAAATGCCATATTCTCTAGGTCCATGAAGAGTTTGAAGATTACCTGTCCATCTGACCTATGTATTTATGAATCAGGATAACCTAACTAACATAATTATAGAGATGACAAGCATAGGTGACAATAAATCTATAAGTCTTATCTACCTAAACAACCTAAGGACTAAAGCTTCCTATAAATAAGGTAAACAGTCTGTAAGCAAATGTACAGTAAAAGGACAATGACTTTAAATTGTGACAATACACAAAATATCTTTAACAGAGGTAGGAATGTATAGTGCAATATGCAATATGATAATAATCCTAAATATACATCAGTATACAGTATATCTTAAACAGAAGTAGAACATACATAAAGTATGACAGACATAAATTTACATTTGTATGAATATACAAATATTTCAAATAAGAGTAAAAATATGTGTACAATATAACAAACATAGTTCTTTATTTGTATCAATGAAGCTGTTCTTGCCTGGACTGCTTGATCAACTGGACATGCAGAACCCATAGAAAGGTGACCACTAAACTTTGCTTGACAAAATGGTCCTTCAGGTTCCTGCTTCTCAGAGAAAACTGCCAGACATTCTACAGGACACTGAAAAAAAGAAAAATGACCAAGAGACTCTAAAGCCCAGTGGACTGAAGACAAATGCCCCAACTTTACAAAGGGACATTAGGTGACTGTCCAGGCTGCTAGCTGTCTCTGTCTACCCTACAAGACTCTGGAAAGTTGCTTACATCCTTCTCCTGGTTCTCAGGTAATATTATATCCTTCTGAGGTCTTTGATGTGGTTGAAGACTAGATAGTTATAATTTCCTCAGTTAGGACAAAATATAAGTTAGATATAAAATCTTAGACTCACAAATATAGGATAGATAGAATATTTTCTTTAATTTTGCCAAAAAAAAAAAATAGAGTAGGTATTGTAACTATAATTCTTGCTTGATAATTGTTTTGTTATATGTTATATGTAATTTTACTATGTAAAAGTTAAAACCTTCCTTTCTAAAAAAAAGGGGGGAAGTGCTGTGGATATTGTTCTGTATAAATAAAATGCTGTTTGGCCAGTGGCCAGGCAGGAAGTATAGGCGGGACAAGAGAGAAAAGAATTCTAGGAAGTGGAAGGCTGGGGGAGACACTGCCAGCCACCGCCATGACAAGGAAAATGTGAGGTACAGGTAAGCCATGAGCCATGTGGCAAAGTATAGAATAATAGAAATGGATTAATTATTTTTAAGGCATATATTCTTTTTTTTTAGAATGATGTGAATTTTTTATTATTATTATATTTGTGTTTTAATTTTACACATTAGCCATAGGTTCCTCTGTCCTCCCCACTCCCGCCCCCATCCCCACCTTCTCTCCATCCCCTCTCCTCCATTCCCATCTCCTCCAGGGCCAAGATTGGAAAAAGCACAGGGACAAATAGCCAAATGAATGGAAGCACATGAATTATGATCCAAAGGCTGTGGAGCCCCCAGCTGGATCAGGCCCTCTGGATAAGTGAGACAACTGAATAGCTTGAACTGCTTGGGAGGCATCCAGGCTGTGGGACCAGGACCTGTCCTTAGTGCATGAGCTGGCTGTTTGGAACCTTGGGCTTACACAGGGACACATTGCTCAGCCTGGAAGGAGGGGACTGGGCCTGCCTGTACTGAATCCACCAGGTTTAAATGAATTCCCAGAAGTGGATTAATTTAAGATAGAAGAACTAGATAACAAAACGCCTACCACGACCATACAGTTTGTAAGCATTATAAGTTTCTGTGTGTTTACTTGGTTGTGTCTGAGCATCTATGGGTCTGGCGGGTGAGAGAGATTTATCCTGACTCTGGGCCAGGTAGGAAAACTCCAACTACAAACAGCCTAAACAGGAAGCCATCTAAGAGAACTCTTAAAAAGTATGATAGAAAGTGTGGATATTCTCCACAATTGGTGACTTCTGGTGGGAGTTCAGGCAGGGGGAAGGACTCAGCTCTGTTCAAGGGGTAGGCCACAGAGAGTTTGACCATGCCCCAGTGAGTACATAGGTAACATAAATTTAACTTTTTTCCTATGATTTATTTTAATTTTAGGGTTTTTTCAGGGGTGTGGGGTCACAGGGTAGAGAGATAGACACAGAAGGATTGGGAAGTGAGTGTTTTGTGGGTACATGATAGGAAATCCCCAAAAAATCAATAAAACATTATGAAAAATGTTTTATAGTTATATAAATATTTTATAAAATAAAGAAACATGTGCTCAGTAAAGACACCTTTAGATGCTGGTATGCAATAACTTCCCTTGAGATTAAGACCTTCCTTCTATGGAAGAAATCCATTAGGATCCAGGGTATTTGCTGGCATGTAGAGCAACAGGATGCTCTAAGCAGAGGTGAAACATTTCCTCCTGCAGGAAAGCTCATGAAATCAGAAAGTGAACAACTCAGTGGCCTCCCAAAGTGGCTAAAACTGTCTAGATTCAGTAGGCTGCTCTGTCTACGAGCATTTGTAAGCTGAAGAGATTCTGAGGGACACTCCTAGAAGATCAGAACTGCTTGGAAGAGTCTTCAAAAGGACACACTGCAATCCGGGGAGATGCCTACAGGCTGCACAGTGGACTCCAGGTTTCCAGCTTTTGTAACGCAGGTAGGTTTTGGTGATGCAGCTGTTTTTGAGTCACCCCTACCTGTGTGTAATCTCTTACCCATATTTTTGCAACTACCCCAATGAAACTCAATGGATAACCCACCAAATTAGTCTTTGTTGGTATCCTTCTCTTGTTCTGTTTCCTACTTAGAGTAAGAAGATGTTTGCTCACATCTCACTGGAAGATTGTTACTCAATAGATACTGTGAGAAACAAGCTAGGATTCTGCTGGTCTAGCAACATTTTATTTAATTTTATATCTAATCCTTGAGTTTGTTTTCTCACTTTGATCTGACTGGTTTTGTTGGTAATCAATCATGATTCATGTTTATTCTTAATTAATAGTCAGACTGTAGTCAGACAAGAATTCCATGAACAGGAGTCTTAGCTAATGGTGAGTACCTTATAAAGAAGAGAGCAGAAACTTTATGATGACTTAGAGATCTGTGCTTACACCTTCTCTGGTAAAGGGTTCTACAGAATATGATATTAAGAATAGTTCTAAGTGGTATTGTGTGATATGTTTGAGTGTTTGTGTGTGCGAACACATGTACATGTGTGTTGTGTATATGTAATGTGTGTGTTTATTTGCATGTGTGTGTGTGTAACTGCATGTGGCACTCAGAGGTTGGTGTTAAGTCTGTCTCTCTCCCTCTCTCCCTCTCTCTCTCTCTCTCTCTCTCTCTCTCTCTCTCTCTCTCTCTCTCTCTCTCTCTGTGTGTGTGTGTGTGTGTGTGTGTGTGTGTGTGTGTGTGTGTATGTGTGTTTTAATGATTTTGCCTTTTATTTAAACCTTGCCATCAAGTCAGATTTCCCTGAAAATGGCCTTGGGGAGCAAGTGTCACTGAAACTCTTCCTAAATTTGCTTCATTGGGTGATCTCTATATTCTGTTTTTCACTATTAATTTGGCTTTTATTTGTTTATTTTTGAGATACTATTATATCATCTCTTTCCTCCCTCCAAACCCAGCCTTAAACCCCTCCCTGTTCTCCTTAAAATTCAAGGAATCTTTATTCATCAATTTCATTATAATTTGATTTAATTTTGCATATCAGCCACGGACTCCCCTGTCCTCCCTCCTCTCTTCCTCCCCACTGCCCACCTCTTATCTCCTCCAGGGCAAAGACTCCCCTGGTAATTCAGCTCAACCTGGGAGATTCAGTCCAGGCAGGTCCAGTCCCCTCCTCCCAGGCTGAGCAAAATGTCCCTGCATAAGCCCCAGGTTCCAAACAGCCAGCTCATGCACTAAGGACACAGGTCTGGGTCCCACTGCCTGGGTGACTCCCTCTTTATCCCTCTGTGCCTTACATACTGTTTTTGTCATTGTTGTTATTTTTAATTTATTTTTTGTTTGTCTGAATGTATGTTTGTGCTCCATAAAAATACTTGGTGCAATGGAGGACACAAGAATTCATCAGATAGTTACAGACAGTATTAAGTTGCCATGTGGGAGTGGGGAACTGAACTTGGGATTTCTTCAAGAGTCATTTCTCCTTCTCCCAGCTTGAGTTTTGAGACCGAGTCTCTCACTGAACTTTGAGCTTATCCATTCTGCAATCACTAGCTGGCCAGCAAGCTCCACTATTCCTCCCACCTCTTCCCCAGTGCTGGGAGTACAAGTCAGGACCACAGTATTTCGCGTTTTTACACAGGTTGGGAGATTTGTACTTAGGCCTCCACGCTTGTGTGACAAGCACTTTACTCCGCAGCTCCAAACTTCTTCACCCAGAAGTTCCACTACCACCCTCTGCCGTTTCCACCCCTATAATTATCAAAGCCGTATCCATTGCTTTGTGCCTCTGACCTCTGTGACACCTCCAGGTCGGTTCTGGGAAGCCCCATGCTTCTCTTTAGCACTTTGCTCTGCAAAGCTCTTTGCATATGGCCGACCTTTTAAACATGTTCCAAAGAAAGTTATTCATGTTCTCTTCTCATAATATATATTAATTTTCATGTTTCGTGCTCTTTTATTACTTTTTAATGAATTGTCAGAAAATGATGCTTATCAACAAGTATAAGTAATTTACATGTTACTAAATACTCTTTATTCATGCTAACTGTTAGCACTAATTATTTCCTAAAATATTACTGTTTTTGATAACAGAATAGGACTGATTAAAAGAGTAAAAGGAAATACACTAGTTTATTTTGTTTTGTTTTGTTTTTCAAAACAATAGTTTAGAAAATATGGGCAAAACAACAGTTTAGGAAAAAGGAAAGTGTGGCATTCAGGACTGTGGATAATATTTTAATATATGTATATACTGCTTAAAGGAAATGCCAAGCTTCATTGTGTTCTTTATAAAGAGTTAAAGAACACAAAAAGAAATTAATAATAAATAAGAGAAAGCTTCTGTTCATGGTAACAAGGATAAATATAATATATTCATCTTTCATCAACAGAAGACTAAAATTATAAGCATTGTCATTGATAAAAGCCATAAAGTGTAGTAACAAGGTGCCTCAGTGGATAAAGGCACTGGCCAAAGCAAGCCCCCCCCCCCCATATGTGTTTGACCTAAAGGACCTACATGCTGGAAGAAGAGAATCCATTCCTTTAGGCTGTCTTTCTCTTCCACATTCACAGTAAGGCATGAATGTGTGTGGATACATAGATACACCAACACAGAAACAAACAAACACACAAACAAACAAATATTTAAGATGAGCATAAAAGTCTTTTCATTGGTTAACTTCCCAAGTACATGAATAACATAATTCTAAAAGAGTTAAAGCCAGTATATAGTTGCAGAAAGCATTCTATCTATTGGAGAATACGGATCCTAGGATTTCATGTGACAGTAAATGGGATATTGGTATTTTATGGAGCCAATAAATAGCTTTTGAAGTGACTAGGAAATAAAATGTGAATCATTTTTAACTGTTTTTAATTACACTACTACAATTTTTGATAATAGTTCTTAATAATGTAAATGTACTTGATTCTAATATGAAGTTCTAGTGCTCAGTTTAATGGAGTAAATAATAATTTATTTGTGATGTTCATGAAGTGTTCAGAAAGTCTAACATTCTGAAAGTCCAACATTCTACAATTATAAATCATTTACCACTATACTTAGCCTAGAGTCAAGTAAATGTTCTGTTTTTGTTGCAAATAAAACTGGGGCCCAAGAGAGATGGGTCAGTGGCTCTTGCAGAAGTGCCAAGTTCAGTTTCCAGGATCTATGTGAAGCAGCTCCCAGCTGCCTATAATTCTATTTCCAGGAGATCCAATGTCTTACGCTGGTCACTAGGGGATCTGCAATCATCCTAGTAGTACACATGAACTCACATTTGCACACACATACCAAATGAATACATATATTAATAAAAACATATCTAAAAGAAAAACTGGCACCTATGTAAGTCAGAAAACATAGTTTCAGAGGCTGTTTGAAGGCTTGCATTAAAGAAGTCTTGTTTCTAACCTTGCTCCAGCCAGAAGCTCTCATGTGATGTTGAGTAAACAGATTTATTTCACACTTTATAGGTGGAATGCTGTGAAAGTTAATCTTTATTATTGACTACCTGGCATGTAGAATCACCAGGTAAACAAGCCTCTGAACATGCCTGTGAGGAACTTTTTTTATT
The DNA here is from genome assembly GCF_903995425.1 of Onychomys torridus. NCBI lineage: Eukaryota > Metazoa > Chordata > Mammalia > Rodentia > Cricetidae > Onychomys > Onychomys torridus. The sequence continues at coordinate 90,946,350 of NC_050453.1, read as the reverse complement.
GGATTAACTAATACAGGAAGACCCATTCTAAACACTAACGTGAGTGGCACAATTCCAAGAAATGGGCTTTTGGGTTAAATAAAACAGAAAAAGTAAACTGAACATCAACATTCATTTCTCTCTGCTTCCAGACTGTGGATGCAATGTGACCAGCTGCATTCTGTTCCTGTTGACATGACTTCCCTGCCTTGATGGACTGTGCCCTAAGGAAAGAAAAAAAGAAAAGGAAAAGGAAAGGAAAGGAATCTGTGAGTCAAACTAAGCCCTTCCTTCCTTAAGTCACTTTTGTCAGATATCTTATTTTTTCACAACAATGAAAAAAGTAACTGATACCAATGGTGTAAATCAATTTGAGATTTTCCTCATCCTGCACTCTAAGACTTAGGTAGAATCATATTGTCTAAATACAGAATAATAATAAATCCATGGAATTTCCTTACTGGAGCACTGCAGAGGATTTTAATTGGTATGTGTTTGTTGTGTCACGTACAAGACAGGGCACAGTTGATAAAACTTCATAAATGTTAGAATCACCACAGGCTGTTTATCCCTGGCTCTGACCCAGTCAAACAATAAGATGATGATCACAAACCATGCTTGCCTTCCATAAAACGATCCCATTTCTGTGAGTGGGATTCTTGAGTAAAATTCAAGGAAGTCTGACTCTCCAGCACTACTCTTCACTTTTGTGAATTTAAAGAGGGAAGAGGAGGAAGAAGGAAGAGGAAAGATGTCGAGGTAGAGGGGGAAAGTGAGTGATAGGTACATTGAGAAAGATGAGGAAGAGATGGAGAGGGGGGAAGTGGAGAGGAGGGAGAGAAAATATGAAGCCTCCTGAAAACTGCTTCCTACATACATTGCTTCTTTTTCCAACCCTCCTTCTTGAATACCTCATCCTGAATCATATGCCCACACCTGTGAGCACCTTCCACTACACCTAGTTCTATTAACTGGTTCCCTTCTTCCCGAAGAAGTCTCCTTGAAAATGACTTTCTGCAACTTCCCAGTGGCCTTGCTCTCTGTTTGTCTATCTTCACTGGCACTCCACTCTAGAAAATGCAGCCAGGTGCATCTCCTTGTTTCTGACATCTGTTTCCAGAGCCCATGGTCTCTTCATCTTAGCACATTCTGGAACATATTTCCCTAAAACACTACAGAAACTTTCCTAAGATCCTGATTTTGGATGGTGATTAACTTGTAAATATTTGATTACCATGAGTCAGTGGGTACTGCTCTTTATGGGACAGTGTCCTGAAAATATTGTTTCATCTATTTTCCCTAGTATTTGATGCCTGTTACTCCATCTCAGCTAGAAATAAAATATTCCACAAAAGCTATTCTGAAATGTATACTTGTGTTTGCATTTTTCAACACAATTTTTATCAACTTATTTATTTCATTGTGTATTTTTGGAGGAGACGTATGACACTAAAGGATCTCTCTTCCAAGACATGATCAGTGTGCTGAGGCATCCTCCTGGGGAGCAAACAGAAGAGGCGATGAAGGTAGACCTCTGATGTGATTTTTTAGTATTCCTATTGTGCATCACAACTATAGAAGAAATACATTCATGGCTGAAGATTTGACAGGCTGGAAGACACTAACTTAGCAGAATTTCCCACATCTCTACAGTTCTTCATGAAAGATGAGAGTGCAGAGGATGGTGGTGACAGAGGTTTATTGTGACCAAGGATGATGATAGGGGAGGGTAGTAGAGAGAGCAGATGTCTGTGAGAAAATTTTAAAGTAACAGAGTATGATTGTGCAAAAAAAAAGAAAAGATAGTTGTAGACGACCATAGAAAGAGAGGATGAAGACAACAGAGGGTGATGGTCACAGAGGGTGATGGTGAAGTGAAGTGATGGACACAGAGGATTACAGTAAGAAAAGATGATGGAGAAGAGAAGCCAATGTTAATGGAAGTTGTTGGTGAGAGATGGTGATGCTGAGGAAACAGGACAGAAGAATGGTGATGGATGATAATGGAGAAAGAGAATGATGGATAGGGTGGATGGAGGTGATGATGAGATAGCAGGATGGTGAGAGACAGTGATGAAGAAAGCATGATTTTGACAGAATATCATGCTGACAGATGGTGATGGGGAGAAACAGCTATGGTGACAGGGTGATAAGAGGGTGGCAAAGGGTGATGGATAGAGATATAATCAAAGTGAGAGAGGATAAGAAGGAGAGATGATGATTGTGATGGTGAGAAAGAGTGGTGGAGAGAGAGGATGAAGGTAAGAGAGGATCATGATTGAATCTCTGTTTTTCCTACTTTAAATTAGAGTTTACCAGTTCATAGTGAGAAGCAAACCGGAGTTTTTAAAAGGTATTTTTATCCTTGAAATTCTTCTTTTGAGTTATCAGCCTAATAACTTTTCATGGTTGCACAATTGTCTTTTAAACAAGCACAGGAGTGAGGTAATCCATACCAAAATACAAATTGTTGGTGCAATTATTCCTGTTGCCACACACAATCCACTGAGCTAACCAGAGGCTGAATGGTGGTGACTGAATATAACAAAAGGCAGCTACACCAGCAATTGTGAAGTGATGCTCGATCTTGGTATTTACTAGTAGTCTTAGTCAGTATTTTATTATTGTGAAGACACATCATGACCACAGCAACTCTTATAAAGGAAGGCATTTAATTGGGGCTTGCTTATTGCTTCAGAGTTGCAGGGCATTGTCATCCTGTTGGGAAACATGTCAGCATGCAGGCAGACACAGTGTTGGAGAAGTAGCTTAAGAATTTTACAACAGGGTCTGCATGCAGCTGGAAAAGAGCCACTGCACCTGACTTTTAATTTTTGAAACAATGCCCGCCCCCAGTGACACATTTCCTGCATCAAGTCTGCACGTGCTCCAACAAATAGTGCCACTCCCTAAGCATTCAAATCTGTGAGCCTATGAGGACCATTATTTATTTATTTATTCATTCATTTATTCATTTATTTATTTATTTATTTATTTATTTATTTATTTATTTATTTATTTATGTGTTTGTTTGTTTGTTTGTTTGTTTAGTTTTTTTGAGACAGGGTTTCTCTGTGTAGCTTTGTGCCTTTCCTGGAACTCACTTGGTAGCCCAGGCTGACCAACAACTCACAGAGATCCCCCTGGCTCTTCCTCCTGAGTGCTGGGATTAAAGGTGTGCACCACCATTGCCTAGCGAGGACCATTATTATTCAAACCATCACACTAGTGAATCAAAAGTCTAGAACAACCAAAACCATCAATATTAAGATAGATCTGAGAAGCAGCTGGTACCTAAATGGTACCTTTGAAGGTGTCAAGTAAGGCATGTTAAATTCCCTCTTCCAAGGAGATATAATCAAAAGTAAACAATCCAGGACTCAGTATCCGATGCAGGAGAGGTGAAGCAGGGCTCCTTGGGTCGGCTCAATGACCCTGCATTGGAGCAGGAACAAAGAAAGCTAGAAGAGTGACAGAAGATAGAAGAGTGATATGGAGAACAGAGTGTAGAGGAGTGGGATGCTGCCTAATTACCTCTGCCTCAGCTTAAAGTGTTCACAATAAAGGTAAAACTCCTCCCTTCCCTGTGTATCTTATAATAAGTATAATAAAGTCCTAATGGTCATGTCTCTGTGCTTATTTACCTTCCAGTGCTTATGAGTTTAATGCCTACATTTCCTCTTCATTCTCTAAGATGCTGAAGTTGACCTTGATCTACTTCTCAGTGCCTGGTCCTAATAATAAATGTTGTTTCCACAATTTTCTTGGTTTGTCTTCCTGCACTCTGATCTCTTCCTGTTTCACTATAACATCATCAACAATGGACATGTTTAATATCTATGTGCAAATTCAAAAACTATAAAATAAAATAAGATTTGTGTTGAGAATTTACTTCTTTATATTTTTATCTGTATGCATGAATGTGACTTTCTGTGCGTAATGATGTATATGTTTTATGTATGTATATGTAGAGGTCATAGCTTTGCATCAGGTGTTTTCCACACTAACTTTCCTGCTTAGTTTTTAAGATATGAACTTTCACTTAGCCTGGATCACACTGGTTCTGAGAGACTGGATGATTAGGAAGCCCTAGGGATGTTCCTGTTCTGACCTCTCCCATCATTGTGATGGCAGGTCTACATTGTCATGTCTGGATTTTCACAAGGGAGCCTGTTATCCAAACTCAGTTCCTTATAAGTTCACAGCAAACATCTTTTTTTTTTTTTTCTACTGAGCCATGCATGGCACAGGTGCTGCCTTTACTTTTAATTTACATGAAAGATATTGACCGGAAGACATCTTCTCTTTCTTGTTCTCACCTTCAAGGCATCTGAGAAATGTTAATAAGTGCAGCTTCTCCCTTCTTCACAGTACATAACAATCTACAGTGATTGCTGCTCCTGTCACACATTAATTATGCAACCTGGAGGCTGTTTCTTTAACCATCTACAGCCACAAACAACAATTTAATAAATACCTTCCTTCTGGTGTCTTTATAAACTTCCCACACATAGTTGGGATTTGTTTTCAGAAATGAAATTGTTGGGCCACAGGTTGGGAGCATAATTAAAAATGTGCTGTAGAATGGAGACACTCTATTTCTCTTCCACTGGCATTACACAAATGTCCCCAGTGACCCCACCTTCACAGGGCCTGGGACTTCCTAATGCTCACTCACATGACTGTAGTAAAGTGGCATCTTTTTTAATTAGTGCACATTTCTCCCAACTCCTACTGAACTAAAAAAGAAGAAAGGAAGGAAGGAAGGGAGAGAGGGAGGAATGAAGGAAGGAAGGAAGGAAGGAAGGAAGGAAGGAAGGAAAGAAGGAAGGAAGGAAGGAATATAAAAGCTATTCATATGCCTGTTATTTGCTTTTTTTTCCCTTTTTTAGAACTACCATTGAGATGTTTTAAGTGAGTTTTTTTTCTTTTTTGAAGATATTATTAACCTTATTATGTATTGCATTTCTCAACCTTATTTTAGAGTGAGTTCTTAGCTATCATTAAAGAGTAAGCAGGGTGAATTCTTCCTTGCCAGTTCTTTGATAGGTTATATTCTTGAATAGAGGATTGCACACACATGCATGCAAATCTATAAAAACTATTTCTTGCTTGCAATACTCTCCACAGAAGACCTGTGTTATCTAGTGGTTTCTCCCCTCTATTTTATTGTTATTTAATTTATAGTATTCCATTGAGGCTATGTATTTGTATTATGCAAGGTCTATATATCTATTATTCAAGGTTTTCTAGAGGAAACCAGCAACAGAATGAACCTATATAAATAGAAAGGGGATTTATTAGAGTGGCTTACAGACTATGGTCCAGCTAGTCCAACAACAGTGTCTCTTATCAAAATGTCCAAGTATTTGGTAGCTGTTCAGTCCACAGTGACGTATGTCTGGTTTAGTATTCAGTAGATACTAGAAATCTGAAGACATAGGCTCTGCTGATAGGTAAGTGATGAACTTGCCCCAGGAAGTGAGGGCACGCAGCAGAGCAAGAGCGTCTTTCCTCCATGGCCGTTATCCAGGCTGCCACAACAAGGAGTGGCTCCAATTGATGGTGAATCTTCTGACAACCTCCAGTGATCTGGATTTAAAGTGAGTCATCCCTCCTTGAATGATCCAACTAACTTAAAATCCCCCACAGGTATACCAGGGGCTTGGGATTTTTAGTGAATTCCAAGTGTAGTGAGCTTGAAAACAAGAGTAGCCATCATAGTTATGTTTCAGTTGGAGGAGACACCCTTTACTCTATTACAAATGACGTGGCTCTTCCAGAGGACCTGAACTTGATTCTACCAGGCAGCTGAAACCTGACAGTAACTTCAGCCCCAGGGGATCTGATGTCCTCTTTGACTTCTTAGGCATCCTCACACATGCACACACACACAAAGCACTCACCAACACTTACAAATAAAATACAACAATGAACTACTGTATTTCAAGACTGGAAAAGTATTTTGTTGTTTCACTAGTTTACCTACCTGACAGAAAGACAAATCAAATCAAAATCACACAGAAGCCACATGCTGTTACGACATGCAGAGAACGCTTACTTTGCCAGTCCTTTGTCTGGGTCTTTGGGTTACAACAGCCCTTCTGTTCTATATTAGGGGACTGGCATTGCTCTAGTCTTTAACCACCAAGAGGTGACACCTCAGACTGACACACTGGAACACTGTGACACACACTCTGCATTCCATCAGTCTGCCTCAAACGAATGAATGAATAAATAATCCCCCATTTTACATTCAAATCGCTTACTTCTGAGCTCAAATCATATATTTAGCCCACTATGTTCATGGCAGTTCCACATTAAGTCAGTATTTTATTTACTATCTTATTAATAGGTGATACAAGACAAGTGTTGTTCATATTTAAGGGGAAAGCATAGGTATTATACAGTGCTAGGAAATCTGAGAAAATATATAAAAGAGACTACAGAAACACTTCAAGTACTTTCAAATCTATAATGATGATATACCACTTCTTCCTTGTTTGGAAATTCATCCTGAACCAAATGTAAGGATATTTTTACAATGTGAAATGGAAGCTTTATGATTCAGAATTTTAGAATTAATGTTCCAGGAATGTCACCTGTATGTGCATTTTACTTTCTTTCCATTAATTTCTGATTTTTCCAGCAGAGACTTGTTACATACATCTTTCTTGCTGAGTTTAAAAACAAGCACTTACTTAATTTTGTTTCTTGTTTTGTTTTCTTTATAGTCTTGATGTTTAAGTTGCTCAGCTATGCTTCCTCACTTAAAAGACTATTATAGGGGCTGACTAGACAGGTCTGGGCATAAAATGCTTGCTGTGAAAACATGGGAATTTGATTTCAGAACCTCCAAACACACATAAAAAAGCCAGGTCTACAGATATGTTCCTGAAACCACAATGATAGATTGGTCATAGATAGAGACAGTCATGCCTCAGAAGTTCACTGACTAGACATGTCTAGCTGAATCAGGGAGCTCCAAGTTTATTTGGGAACTCTGTCTGAAATAATCAGCTGGAGAATAAGTTGCAGAAGACATGGGGTGCTTACTTCTGCCCTCCTTACACTCATACATAGGCCAGCTTATTCACATGCAAATGTGCACACAGGCATACAACACAGACAACAAACAAAGAATAAAAGAAGGAGTGGAAGAAAGAGAAAGAGGAAGGAAGGGAAGGACAAGAAGAAGGAGAGAGGAAATGAAAGGGAAAAGAAATGAAGAATCTGAGATGAAAGTTTATCTCCTGAACTAGGAACATGTTCCTGATGAAGCTAAATTCCAAAGTCATGTCAGTCAACCTGTGTTTTACTCTCAACATTCTCTTCTGAATAGACTTGATTTTAGGAAATTAAATCACTTATCATTTAACTTAACTTCACATGCACTAGTGATTATCTCCATTACTACTGTCTTCTATTAAAATGACATTAGTATTAGGCTATTACCAGCATTATTACAATTTCCATGCTAAGAGAGGCAGGGGGACCCTGTGCTGATGTGTAAGGGCCCCAGATTCTGTGATATTTTGGGTGAGTCACCTGCTCCCCTCCTATTCTCCACTCCCAAGAACATAACCATCTGTTCTATCCCTGTCTCAGACAAATAAAAAGGTCTTTAGCTCTGTCCTTTCTTGTTGTTTTTGTTCATCCTTCAATGGTAAGAGGAAAGCAATCACACTGAACAAGTGAATGAGTGCCTTTAGGGCGAGTCTGTCTCCATGGAGTTTCATCCATATATACGTTATTTAAAGCAAGCACGCCCACTCTTCATCCCTATCTGTTTATGTTATTACATATACAGGATGGGAAAGGATTTGCCGCCCTTGAAGAATATCAGGAAGGTACTCTAGAATTCACTACTATTAACATCAATTTGATCAAAGGTTAGAAAGATGGCACACTTGGTAATGAGTTCACCATGCAAGCATGAGAACTTCATCTCAGATCCCCAGACCCCACACAGAAAGCAAGGCATTGTGTCACTGGGCTATAATTCCAGCACTGGGGAAGTACATGTACCATGATCTCTGGGCTTACCTAGAAAGTCTTTCTAAATCCGTTAGCTCCAGGTTTAGGGTGAGACCCTTTCTCAAAATTAAGTAGAGAATGACTGAGGAAAAAACATGACGTCAACCTTTGGTATATATACACACTCACAAAACCACAGCAACAGTACTCATTAATGTCTTATTCACAGGCATTCCTTGGTTTTCACAAGACTGATAGTTGAAAAGTTAAATGCTTTACTTTGTGGATCAACATCTCTCAAAGCAATACAAGCATTTTCTCTCTCTATTATGTAACAGAGAGGTAAATAAAAGCCAGGAGCAATTGTTTAAGTTTCCTCAATTTCATCATGAAGAGCTTACTGTGCAAGAATGAGTAAAATATTAACTTAACTAATTAAATTTTCATTTACAAGGATAAGAACTCAGATGAGCTACAATAATAATCATAGGGTGGGTTTAACTACTTAGTATTCCCCATCATTTGCCTGCTTATATGAAAGTAAGAACAAATATGATTGTATGATGTTAAAGATTATTAAGCATGACAATTGTCAAATTACCTCTGCACTGCATGTGAATTTTTTATTAAATTCTTTGAGTGATCTTGAAGGTACAAGACTTAAGGCTGCTGTGAAAATGCATCCATCTTGAGATGTCAACTGTCAAACATGGCTGCTTTATAGCAATGCTTAACAAAAAGAAGACAACCACAATAGGTACAGACACAGAAAAGGGTAACATTCTTAGATAAAAGCATACACTGCCAGGTGGTGGTGGCTCACGCCTTTAATCCCAGCACTTGGGAGGCAGAGGCAGGCAGATCTCTGTGAGTTCGAGGCCAACCTTGTCTCCAAAGCCAGTTCCAGGAAAGGCTCAAAGCTACACAGAGAAACCCTGTCTTGAATCCCCTCCTCCCAAAAAAGGCATGCATTGATCCAGCTGTCCTTAAGGTTTAAGGGAGCTTTGCAGATGCTATAGGAGACAAAGGTAGATGTGTTCTAATGATTTCAAAGGGCATAGGAAATTGTTAGATGGCCCATTGTGGGCATAGCCTGTCTTTCAACATGAAAGGTAGTCAAAACAGCCCTCTCTATCAGTAGGATATAGCTCTCCACCCACATGCTTTCCACCACCTTCATTTCAGAAGGTGATAGAGAAAGGGGTTTTCACCAAACTAGCACCAGTTCTCCAAGGGAAATGGTCTTTTGGGGAAGATGAAAATCATGGGAGGTCCATGATCAGTGTCTCCTTTGAATCACAAAATGATTTGTGTGAGGACAGCTAATTTTCTTTAGTTTCATCCAATTATTGAAGAAATTCCTTCTGCTTTACCATGGTCCAAATTGCTTCTTAAGCCTGTGGCAAGTAAATAAAGACCAGCAAAACTACATCAAGTTTAACAGTAAAAGAAGCCAGTTGGCAGAGAAACTTTATAAGGCTTCCGACAAAGACCTGAACATGCATGAGAAAAGTCCACAGTATAGAAGCAGAAGTTGAGTTAGATACTATGCAAACAATCTAGAAAGGCTCTAGAGGCTCTGGCTCAGCCCTTGGTGAATTTTCCTTTTAGCTCATTCACTGTTTCCCATCTGGGGATTGCTTTCCCTGTCCTAGTGAGTTGTCTCTATTTGTAGTTCTAGCTCTGTGTACCTGGTCCACGCACTTACTCTGAGAGGCAAGAACTGAAAATACCAGTTAGTAAAAGTATCAGTGGATAGCATGCTTTTAATCTCAGCACTTGGGATGCAGAGCCAGGCGGATCTCTGTAAGTTTGAGACCAGCCTGGGCTACAGATCGAGACCCAAGACAGGCACCAAAACTACACAGAGAAACCCAGTCTCAAAAAAACATTAAAAAAGAGAGAGAAAAAAAAATACCAGTGTGTGAAAATACCAGTGGGTGACACCCTGAACTAAGATTTGCACTTATAACACTCTATGGCTACACTTCTGGATGGGTTTTCATCACTTGCTATTTCATATTATTTATTCTGGTGTCATTTCCCTGTGAAAGGCTCAATATCTAATGCAGTTTTGGGAACACATGAAGATCAATTCAAGAATATATATATATATATATATATATATACCAAAAAAGTAAAGAAAATGAAATTTAAGTTGATTTTGTACTCCTTTGTCTTCAGATAAGTACCTGAAGCTGGTGAAAATGAGATTCTTCTCTGCTCTTTAAGCTATCTTTTACTCTGCTGAGATGTAATAAGGTTTAGGAGAGGCCAATATACTAATAGCCAAGGTCAACATTCTAATAGCCCTAGCAGAGCATTCCCTTGTAAGAACAGAAATTGTAAAGAGATTGAAATCTATTGGTAGAGGTTGTTGATGAGAGAAAGCCATGACAATGGAACTAAGGTTAGATCCATGAAGGCAGATAGAATTAGAAAACTAGACAACAGCTAGAGTGGAGGAAAGGTGCAAGGACATGCAATAGGCAGGTCAAGTGGATGAAGACTGTAAAAAAGAGTATAGGGGAAAAGAAAATGGTCCTCACTGGAGAAAATGATTCTTATCAATGGCTGGAGACTGAGTCCAAGCCTACAGGATAAGGCCAAGGTCAAAGACAAAGGAGTACGACTGAGCACATTGTTTTAAAATGTGTTTTCTTCTTCAGGACATAGCACAATACCATCTTGGTGTGGATGCTAACTAGACCAGGTCGTCATGGCTACTAATGAGCAGAACAACACACCTGGACAGCCAGGTCTATGGAAAGAGCAGTACGCCGATTGACAGCCCAGGTAGAAGGAGGTAGACGATGGTCACAATACCCTCAGATGGGTTTCCAGTTGTTAATCCTTCCTGCCTTCCTTAGCTGTATGTGATCTTGGGAGGTACAAGATAATGTAAGAAGTAGAAGGCTAATCGAAAGTGGAAGTCTCCATTGCAGCTGCCATGATGTCATCATCTGCGATGGGGTGGGACTATGTGGTGATATACCTGTTGGGGAGTCATTAACACTCATTTAACATCCCTCAGCTGTGTTCTGTAATGAAGTCTGACCTTTTGTTCACTAAGGTTGCCTTTGGTGGAATCATACGTTGGACTCTTACTGATGCACTATCTGAAGTAAACAGATATTTGTTTCCCCAAAACAAGTGAACTCAGCTGTGTAACAAGAGGCTTAGAAAGAGTAAGTCAGACAGGAAAATGGACAAGGACAATCATGTATGCATCAGAGGAATGACTTCACTGTAGTCAGGAAAAGGTAACTGGTAGTTAGAAATACATGGAAATCCAATGCTCACCAATGTCAACACCCCAGAGGCCACATCTATCTCACAAATGCTCTCATCAATGCCCTCCCTCAACTAACATCATCACTGTCACTGTTTAACTTGACTATTCCAACTTTTGATTGCAGTGTTTCTCTGGCATCAGGATGGAGACTTTCATGCATAACAGTCTGGGATTATATACCTGCTTTGTTTTTTGCTACAATATTAATATAACAATAAATGTGATTTGTCTCTTTTCTTTGTCCAATTTTTGATACTATAAGAGATTACCAAAGACTGGATAAATTGTAAAGAAATAGAGTGGTGTGGAGTTGACTGCTTTAACATATTGTTCTCAAGCTAACTAGCATAATCCTCAAACAGCAACATTATCACCATTTTCACATTCCCATGGTCTATCCTTACAATCCAGTCATCTCTTCACTGTGACTAAACTGGGAAATGGTATTTGGAGCAGCCTGAATCTGTTGCTGGACCATAGTCACTTATATTTGAGAACTCATCTTTCAGTTATGTGGTATTAGAGAACAGCTTCCAACACATGGAAATTGACAACATATCCAAAGAATGCACACACAGAAGGCAGTGGGTTTGGGCCATCAATAAATAAACAGTCTAAAACGTTGAAGTGAAGTTTCCAGAACAAAAGCCATGCCTGTCTTCATCATTCTTTAAGGCTGATTGACTAGTTGTGGAGAGCTGAAATGTGTTACAGCATGGGAGCTAAAATTGTCTGAAGCTATTTTTAATCACCTTTTATAATTTATTTTAAAGATAATTTAAAAATTACTTAAATAAAAATAGATCACACATTAGCTAGAGATAAGACTGTACAATACAAAGATTATGTTTAGTTCCCTTAATAGTCAACTCTGATTGATATACACATCTGACTAAATGTCTGTTTCATGTGACTGTTAAGTAAATGCTTCTGAAATGCTTAGGAGACCCTAGATTATAACAACCCAAAGACTAAGAAAATCATAAGACTGTGCAGATCAGAGGTTACCCTCCTTTGTTATAACTGCCTAGCTGATGCTGACATCAATGTTCTTGAAAAAGACTCAATTAATTTTTTTGTTCTTTCCTTATGAAAACTTTATGAAACCATTACTATACTGGGACCTGTTATTTGTGATAACCTTGCTCCATATTCTTGGGCCAGAGTCACTCATATTCGGCCCCATAAAAAAAATCATATTCTCTTTTGAGTTAAGGTTTTGTATCTCTCTCTCTCTCTCTGTATGTGTTTAAACACAGACTGATGAAACCTCAGGGGTAATTATCTTCCTGAATATTCCTAGAAGGAGGCAAATTAGAAGATACTAATTTAAAATGTTGCATTTTTTCTAATTATTTATTTGTTTATTTGGTTATCTATGTGTATGGGGGATTTTTGCTTGCACCAAGGTGCAGCTGAAGTTCAGAAATACATTTCAGGAGTTGGTTCTTTTCCTTCAACATGTAGGGTCCAGGAACTGAAGTCAAGTTGTCAGCTTGGCAGCAAGCATCCTTATCCAATGAGCCCTTCTGCAATTGATGGTGAGTTATAACTAAGAGAAAGTTGAGGCATGAAAAAAAATGATAATGCACAAAAAACATGAGAAATGTCACTTCCTCCTTTTTACTTCTGCATTCAGAAATGTTAGTTTAATATTACTAAACTATGAAACAGATCTTTGCAGGTGTGTCTGAGCAGATATGGGCATCACAGAAAATGATGCTATGACCTTAATTTTGGTTAAGAGGTGACAACATTGAAGATAATTATACCCAACACAAATTTTACAGTGTGCTCCTGTGTAAATGGACACAGAAATTTTCTGTCAGAGAGATAGAGATAGAGAGAGAGAGAGAGAGAGAGAGAGAGAGAGAGAGAGAGAGAGATTTTCTGCCACCAACATCAGGGCAAAGTGAGCTCATAAAGCAGCTTGTCCTTTTGTAAAAAGCATCAGTGACTCAGCTTCTAGTTTAGGAAATACTATGTGCAAAGAACCCATAGTTTCACATTTCCTGAACCCGCATTCATTTCCATAAAATGCATCAGGGCAACAAGCCAGCGACTTTAATGACAGTTTACACACAACCTATGGTGTCTCACTACAGACAGCAAGAGAGGGATGTGTAATGATGGTGAGTTATGCTGAGGGAAAGTTGCAGCGTGAAAAAAATGATAATGCACAAAAAATATGAAAAAATGTCACCTCCTCCTTGTTACTTCTGCATTCAGAAATATTAGTTTGATATTACTAAACTATGAAATCCTGAAAGAGCTCAAAGAAATAAGATTATTTCTAAGAAATTTAGTACAAAATGAAATTTGATGTGTTATCTTAAGTAATAGACCTGAGAAATAAAATAAATCTTCATGGAGAAAACCTTACACAGCAGACATGGTGGCACACGCCTGTGATGTTATCACTCAGGAGGTAGAGGTGGGAGGATCATGAGTGCCAAGGCCCTCCGCATACACAGACTCTTGTCACAGCAGAGCAGAATCAGAGGGCAGGCTGAGTCAGCAAAGACAAGAGAGGAAATGTGAAACTTGGAAGCTGAGCAGCAGCCAGGTTCCACGCAGGAAACTAAGTGACTAATGGAGGTTCCGCAGACACAAATGAAATATCCATATCACTCCTTTCCTCCCAAGGCTCAGGTGAGAGAGAGTTCCAGGAACATAGACAGAAAAGCTAGCTCCTTAGAATGTTATCTTCTTGTTCCCAGAAGGCATCACACGGAGAAATTCAGGACGATATTGAGGCAGATATCAAAATGGGACTAATACAGTAAAGAGAAGGACTGAAGGGCTTTGTAAAATATCTAACCCAGAGTCTGTGTAGTAAACCTCATGGGGCTCTGGGGCCCCCAACCATGCTGAAGAGAGCTGTTTGTTTCTTTCAATGAAGCTGTTAATTCTGATTTTTCTGCATCTTGTTCTTCTGCCATTTCTAGATGTCCAATGTTTTCATACCATAGAATTGGAATGAGTTTGGTGATGTCTGAGATGACCACCTCTACCACCACTGGGTTCTTATGGGATTCAAAAAATCCTCCCTACTCATGGACAGTATGCCTGACCAAAAAAGCACAAAGGAGGACTCAGATGTGACCACGAGTTCAGACACTCTGAGGACTCCTTCCCAGTCATGGAGCTCTCCCTCTAAGCACAAGTAGCATGATTGCAAGCCCCAATTATGCTCTTCACCTCCTCTAGGAGGGAAGAAAGTGGAGGCTCTGATGGAGATACCATGGTGAGCATATTCAACAGAGAACCAGGATGTTGATTTATACTGATATTCCTAAGCTGAGAGACAGTTGGAAAATACCCAAGAACTCATCATCTTCCTAGGGAGAAAGGGTTGGGGAGGGTAGTTTCTCACTTGCCATGTTGGCTGGCCTCTTTGTCACTGTTCCCAGTAGCTTATACACTGGTGAAGAACTATGGGGAAGGTGACTCATCTGCTTGATTGCTTCCTCACCCCATGCCCAGATAACTCTGAGACTACTCTGCATGCCCTGCCCCTTACAGGTGCTTTGTCCTTCAGTTGAGGCCTTGAAAGGTTAGCTATTTGTCCTATATGTATAACTGGAGAAGCAAGGTCCTTGCATAACTACTATGTTGGGGGGATAGATTTAAAAAAGGATTAAGATAGAAATGAAGCCCCTCATGATCTTAAGACAAACTTTGATAGCTACCCTGTTGGTTAGCCTATGTCTGTCACATATATGATGCTTTGAGGGTGAAGTTACTTCCTAAAGAGAAAGAATCAAATTCTAGTCTTTTTACAATCAGCCGTTCTAATGTGTGATAAACCAAGTAGTAGCAAGTTTACAGTGTTCTGTCCCTAGCCTTAAACTTTTAAGCTGCATGTAAGTGTGTGTGTGTGTGTGTGTGTGTGTGTGTGTGTGTGTGTGTGTGATTTATTTACCAATAATTTTTCACCATTTCAGTTTCACCTTTGACCACACACCCCTTAGTCTGTTGCTGGCCTGGTTGCTATGGCCAGAGGATCTCTGGAGCTCAGAGGATACTGTTGTCCTTGTACGCAACAGTATCCGTGCAGATGTCCAACTAGTGAAAGAGAACCTAAGGAGCTGTCTGCTTCTAGAAAGCAACTGAGTAGAAGAACTGCATGTGAGATGATTCAAGGGGTCAGGGTCCACCCCAAGCTGGTAACCAAACTTGGCAGTGTCGTCCCCATTGTACTCCCTTCAATAACATTAATGATGCACAAGTGAAGTGATCATGAATCCTTCTGTGGTTTCAGAGAACCACCAAGAGCAGACATCATGAGGCTAGACAATCCCTGCGTGGAGGCACAGGAAGTACAGGAAACCCTGAAAGATCATTGGGTGAAGCTATGAAAGTAAATGAAGTGCAAATGCAAAATGTTAAGGATGCCAAAGATGTGACGTCTCTGACAAGGAGAGCTGCACATAGGGAGTGGAACCAGCCCAGGAGATGTGTGTTGTAGTCAGGAAAACTGGAGGGCCGGGGCTGACTAAGACCATTGAAATTAAAACCCCAGACATGGGACCCAAAACCCCAGCATCTGGTGCTTTCACTGCTGGGTTTGATCTTTCTGTGGTTCAGTATTTCCTCTCTGTGTCTCCATCCCTTCACTTGGAATGCTAATGTATGCGCTGTACCACTGTATGATGAAAGTATGTAGTTTCCTTTTTTTTTATTTTATTTTATTTTTTATTTTATTTTTTTATTTTATTTTATTTCCTTTATTTTTTATTTTATTTTATTTTATTTTATTTTATTTTATTTTATTTTATTTATTTTTATTTTATTTTATTTTAGCAACTGAGAGATTTCCTTGAGTCTGTGAAGAAACTATGAAGATTTAAACAGTTTTGACAGTAAAAGAGAGAACTTTGGGGTTTGACCAAATACATGTGGCTTTGTGATAAGGCCATAAGCCTAAGGGAGTGCAGGTTTTGGAATGTGGTGATTTGAATAAGAAATGTTTCCTATATGCTTGGGCGTTTGACCATTTAGTACTCAGTTTGTGGTTCTGTTGGGCTATATTGTTGGGAGGTGCAGTGTTGCTGGAGTAAATACATCATTTAGATTAGCTGTGAGAGGTTAAAGCCTTGCCCCACTCTGTTTACATTGTACTCTGTGTTTCTGTTAGAATGTTAGAGATATGATACCCCAGATTCCTGACCCTGCCATCATGAAAGCCCTTTGTTGCCATGCTTCTCTGTATATCAATAGAATAGTAAACAATATATCTGCAAAGCACTGTACAAGATCAGGGCAGTTCACATTGTACCATAGAATAGGAAGGAATTCATGATCCTCTATCCCGAACTGAAGAGATATTGATGGTTGATGGATGTTTTCCCGAGTATGAGAAAGAGTTAGCTTTCTTAACAGTCTGGTCCCTAGTATGTCAATCATTCTCTAGTGGATGGTCCAACTTCCATAAGTATATGAGCAGTACAAACTGGTGGGTTATTTTTAAGAAGACAAAAGAAGAAATGAAATTTCCAGTGGTGGGTGGGTATGGATCTAGGAGTAGTTACAGGGTGAAGTGGAAGTAAATACGATAAAAATAGATTGTAAGACTGTATACAATTCTCAAAGAATTAATGAAAAGTTATACTTATTTGAGAATGAAGTGGTCATTGGACTTCTCCATATACCTTGATAGTATCTAAATTAAGGCAAAGGGGAGATAGAATCTCAAAGGAATGGGAAATTTCATAAAACTGAAGATATGTGGACTCTGGGATCAAGGAACACTGTTGAAAGCATGAAAAACTAAAGTTATATTACATTCTTTAAATTACATTTTTTAACTAAAGTAGAACTAAAAAAAATAATACAACTTTCAAGACTTTTGAACAGGGTAAAAGAGGGAGTTTTATCCATAGATAAACTGAATTTGCCACTGTCATGGCAAACCAGGGTACAACTTAACTTCCTGTGTGTCCCAAATTTTTAAATTATAAAATAGAGGTGTAGGCACATTCAGGAAGCATATTTAGGGATCTATGTATTTTTAATATTATTCAAAACTGTGATTATACATGTATATGGGTGTACGTATGTGGTTACGTGAGTTCAGGTGTATTCAGAATTAAGAAGAGGGTGTCAAGTCTCCTGAAAATGCTGAGGTAGGTGCTGAGAAGCCCGTTGTGGTCAGGCCCTCTGTAAGACATTTCCTTAGTCACTGTTCTGTTGCTGGGAAGCCAAGCTATGACCAGGGCACTTAACTGAGGCATGATTATAGATTAAGGGGCTTACTCCATTATCATCACAGCAGGAAGCACAGCCCTGCAGCAGTAGCCAGGAGCTGTATCCAGGCAGATTGGGGAGGGGGAGCTGGCACAGGCTTTTAAAACCTCAAAACCTACCCTCAATGACACAAATTCCTCCAACAAGACCACACTTCCTATTGCTCTAATCCTATCGAAGAGTTCCACTCCCGGGTGACTAAGCATTCAACTATATGAGCCCACAGGAGGGGTGGGGGTCATTCTCACTCAACCCAGCACCTCCCACTCCCTGTGCCCCTACAGGCTTTTAGCCATATAACAATTCAAGAATGAATTTACCCCAACTTCAAAAGTCCCCATTGTCTATCACAGTCTCAACAATATAGAAGTCCAAAGTTGATATTTTTTTTCTGATACTCATGGCAATATCTTAGCTACAACCACTCCCCACAAAATCAAAATCAAAAAAAAAAAAGTTTCCAAAATACAATGGCACAGTCTATACATCGACATTCCAAAAGGGAGAAATGGAAATATAGTGAGAAAATATTGCTAGCAGGAAAAATAGTAGGGCAAATTCCAAACTCTGCATCTCCACGTCTGATGTCGAAGTACTCTTCTGAGATCCAACTCCTTCCAGCTTTTTGGAATGCAACACTGTTCTCCCTCATGCTGATTCCACACCGGTCTGCAGCTCTTCTCTGCAGATATTCTATGACTCTGGCAATCTCAGGATCTCCAACACAATCTAGACTTCACCTCCACAGCTTTTTTCATTGGCCTCTCTGGGCCTCCTTGCAAAGACATCCCTAGAACTCTCCTGACCTTGGCAGCTTTCCTGAGTTAAGGAGGGAGAATCCCCAACCCCTTTCTTGTGTCCTTGACTCCAAAGCCTGAACCAAGTGGGCCTCAGCTCTGTTGTTGATGGTTTCCTTCACTGCTTAAGCTTTTCTTTAATTCCCTTTCATAAGTTGGAAGCTTAGCCGGATGGTGTCTTTCTCCAAAGTCACCACTCCCAGGCTTTGTGAAATCTTTTTTTTTTTTTTTTCCTTTGAGCACTGAACTTACATTATATTACCTGGTTCTCCTTTTTTCCTCAAGTTGTACATTGTTTAAAAGTCTAGCTTACTCCTTTTCATTGTATATTTGCATAAGAGTGACTATGGTGATATTTTATTTGTACTGAAATGTTATTTTATTTGTATGTTAATAAATAAAGTAACCTGGTGGTCAGAGCTAATAGCAAGTCATAGCAGAAGCCAGGAGGAGGTGGCAAACACCTTTAATCTAGATCACATGACCAGCAGATCTCTGTGTTCAAGGATACAGCCAGCATGGAGATACAAGCCTTTAATCTCAATACCAATCATAGAAGACCTGGAGGTCTGTATGGACAGGCAGTGACGAGGAGGTCATGTGGTTGGGTTTACAACCAATGAGAAGGCAGAACAGAAGGTCTATAAAAAAACAGAGACACAGGAAGTAGATCTCTTGCTCAGGGAAGGACAGCAGCGGCAGGAAGGATAAGGAGGTTTTAAGCTATTGCTCTGACCTCTTGGCTTTTAACTCTGTATTTGTCTCTGTTTCTTATTTAATAAGACCATTCATCTACAAGTAACCACTAGTAACCACTTGACACAGTCATGCAAGGCCCTTTTGAAATCTGCTCTGCAATACCATTAGTCCAACACTCATCAATTTAGCCTCAGGCAGCTTTTTAGGACAATGGTAGAAAGCAGCTACACTTTTTGCCAAAATATCTCAAGAATGGTGTCTAGACCACTTACTAATTTTTTGATCTGGGCCCATGTAGTTCAAATTGCTCCCATTACTATCTTCTGTGTTAGTACTAGGATGATTTCTTAAGCTCCACTTAAAGTGAGCAACTGCTTTTCTAGTCCAACATCTCAAAGTCTTCCATATTCCTAAAACAGACAGCATGGTCAATTCTGTCACGACAATACTGCAGCCTCTGGTACCAATGTCTGTCTTAGTCACTGTCCTAATGCTGTGAAGAGATGCTGTGATCAAATCAACCTTTAGAAAAGGAAGCATTTAAGTGGGAATTGGTTGACTTGCTTACAATTTTAGAGACTTAGTCCTTCATCATCCTGCCACCAGAGCATGGGACTGATGCAGTAGCTGAGAGCTACTTCCTAATGCTTGGACAGAGAGAGACTGGGTGTCGTGTGGGCTTTTAAAACCTCAAAGCCCACCCTGTGACACACTTCTTCCAACAAAGCCATACTCCCTAATCTTTCTAAATCTTTTTAATAGTTCAAATCTTCATGACTAAGAATTCAAATTTTTATAAAAAAAAAAGAAAGAAAGAAAAAAAGAACACCATAAATGTTGGCTCATCTTTCCAGTTGTTGTAGCTACAGTTTTTAAAAGTAAGAAAATTGCAATCATTGCTGATATAAACACAGTTAGTTCCCCTTGGATCCTATTATGCAAGCAATGCAGCTTTTATATTAATAGCCCAGTGTAAAGGATAAATAAACCTTTGAAACATGATTTAATCTTTGGAGCTAGAGAGATGGCTCAATAATTAAGAGCATGTGATGCTCTTACAAAGGACCCAGGTTTGATTCCCACCACCTACATTGTGGGTGGTTCACACCTATCCACTACTCCAGACCAGGATATCTGACGCCATTCTCTGATTTCAAGGGCATCAAACACACACACAGACAAAAGACTGACATGTAACATAAAATGATCAAATAGAATTTTAACAAAAGATTTAACTTTCATTGTAAATATTTTCCCCATTTTATTAAACTATTAAATTTTCTTTCTTTCAATTTTCTCCTTTCCTGTACTTGTTTTTCAAGTAAGGGCAAGATCAAGAAATTGCTTCAGGAATTAAATGATGTTTTCTGAGCTGGTCAAATTTAGTGAAAAAAAAAAAAAAAAGACAGAAATACTCCAAATTTCCTAGTCCTATTTCTGTAACACACACACTCCCACTGTGCTAGAATTATATTTTTTGGGAAGTGGCCCAAGTACAATCAATGTGCATGATGAACATTTAAAATTATAACGCCAACTCATTTTGTGACTAATAACCCAGTGTCTCTCCTTTATGTGCTGTGACCAAGTGGCCTGAGGAAGGACTGGTATCCCAGCCTATGGATGAGGAAAAGTAGGCTGCTGACTCTTGCCTTCTAGTGGAATGAGCACCCATTAAGCTCATTAATTCGTGGACAATTTTATTTTAGCACTCTTGGGGGCTATGGCATTTAATTCACCTTTAGTTTAGGCTGACATTTACCTCACACCAAAATTAATGAACATTCTGGGACAATTGAACAAATACAGGAATCCCTTAGAAGATAGAAGCACTTTAGAGTCCAGAGCAGTCACATTTTTTGGTCTGAATTAAGACACATACCTTCTACCTCGTAAGTGGCAACTTCTCAAAGGATCATTGTGGCTGGTTGCTTGGTACAAGAGCCTCTGCCTTTCCACACTCTGGTCTTTTGATATGATAGGACCCAAGGCCTGGAATACAGTACCTCAATATTAACCAAGGAACGTTATCAATCTTATAGTCCTCAAATTATAAACATATAACAAAAAAAAAGACAACAATGGAACTAGAAATATAGTGATTTAAATGTTTAGTTTATTAAAATTTTTTGGGTCAAAGTTCATCATTTGCAGAAATACAATCTATTTTAAGGTGACTTAATGTGTAACTTTTCCTGGGAAAACATGAACAGACATACATTAACTCCAGATGGGTAACTGATAAAAAAACTAAAGAAGCAATTCCACCCAAGTCAAGTTTAGTAAACCTGTGTGCTTGTTGGGAGGAGGAGGGCAACTTAGAGGACATTTTGTTACTTACAGGAGCATTGATGACTCCAGGCAGCTGCTTCACAAGAAAACTCCACTTCAGCATGAGCAACAGCTGTGATAGATGTCCTCTCAAGCTTTCTTCACAACTTGATGGTGAGTTGGTTGGTCTGATATTCTAACCCTAGGCTTTCAGGAGCTTCCAGTGATGATAGTTTCCCTCCACCTCCTAGGCTTTGTGTTTCTCTTACTGCCTGAGATTATGAGCCTTGTTCTTCTCAACAGTAGGCACAGATGAGAAACAGCTAATGGTGACTCCTAATGACTTACTTTGTTTTGAATCTTGTTCCAGTCCTGTAGATTCTACCATGTAAAAAGTCCTGTTGTAGTCTGGTCTAATGCCACAATAAACTGGTCTTAGTCACTTAGGCTTGAGCTGAAAGGAGAAAATGATTGATTTTGTTTATGGTTTTAGAGGTTGCAGTCTGTACTTACCTTTAGTTTCCATTGATTTTCATGTTTCTCTGTCACTATGAACCTCTAGTGAGGCCTAGAATTATGAGAGCAGGGGCTTATGACTAGGGAGTCTGCTCAACTCATCATGGCCAAGAAACAATGTGGGAGAAAAGTGGCAGTGGGTAAAACACCTCCTTTAAAGCCTTGCACCCAGGGACATGTGAGAATGGCCCATATATTTATGATTCTATCAGAAGTTTAAAGGTCTAATGAGATTAAAACCATGATGATACAATGACCTCTCAATTATTTGGCTTCAGCACTGCTGCATTATGATTAGTAGCAATTGTCTCCCTGGACGGTCCTGGAATCACCTAGGAGAAAAGAGTCTGGAAATATATGTATAGATGTCTCTAGATTGAACTAAATTATAAATTAGGTAGAAATACCCAACCTAAATGTTGATATCATTCTATGGCCAGAGTCTTCAGACTACATAAATGCATTATGCATTCTTGGCATGATGGTTTAACCTTCAAATACTGAACTAAAATATGCATCCCACCCCTTAGTTGTTTCATCAAATATCTGATTATAGCAATGAGAAAAATAGTGAGTACAAAGAACAACAATGCCCTACCTGAGTTTCTGTGGGATATTCTAGCTCCATGTTAAAGCATCTATGTGGCTTTGAAGCAGGAGATCTGGTTGCCTGGACCTGGGAATTCCACAATCAGTACAGTTTGGGAGTTTACTGCAGAACTGCATCATAGTTCAATAGCATCCTTTTTCACTGCTTCTGTCCACTGGAAAAGGTGTGGGTCTACTCTCTGTGGTATTTCTTATAAAAGAATTAATCCAAAAAGGAAAAATTTCATCATGACCCAATATATACTGTCAACTGGGATTGGTGGGTATGGTTTCAAACAGAAATTTTATAACCATGGAAAGATGCATTCCACTTTAAAGGTAGAGAAATTGAGGATGACTTCCTTTGGGGTCATGGTGAGAATGTTCATAAATTGTTTCAATTTCCTCTTTGATGAACTGAGCTGTCGGGTGCCAAATGTACCCAGAGAGTTTCTCTGGTCCTGCCAGGACACCACAGTCCCATGGCCCACTTATACAATGACCACTCAGAAGTTTATATTAATTATAACTGTTAGGCCACTAGCTTAGGCTTAATACTGACTAGCTCCTACACTTAAATTTATCCATAATTTTTATTTATGTTTAGTAACATGGCTTGGTACCTTTTCTCAGTTCTGTCTTGTCATCTTGCTTCCGCTGAGTCTGTCTGGCAACTCCTGACTCAGCCTTCCTCTTCCAATAATTCTCCTTGTCTACTTATCCCACCTGCTTGGCTTCTGATTGGTTAATCAGTGCAACACAAATTCATAGCATACGGAAAGACTGTGTAATGAATTAAAAACCACAGCAATTTAAATGTTTTACACAAGTTGTTGCTCTTTAAAATTAGATTCAGCAATCTACCCTTTCATCCTATCATATCTATATCCTATCCCCCTTTTTTCTTTAGAAAGATATTAATGATGACCAATAACATTTTTAACTAATCTCTAAACAAAGACAAATATCCATAGTCTAGTTTTAGAGAATGTGGGCATAGTTTTCTAGGCTACTTCATGCTGACAGGGGGTTCTGGCAATCTTATGGGGATTCTGAGAAAATTAAGAATTATGATAAAGTTTTGGGAAGACTGGTTATAACCTTTGTTGATAGATACCATCTGGTAAGGTTCAGGAAGTCTAGCTTGATCAAATCTGATCCATCTTAACCTGGAACAAATCCATAGCCTCTTGTTTCCTGTGGAAACAAAAGCAGAGCCTCTTTTCAAAGCAACATATCTTTAGACATAAATTTTGAAAACAAAATAACTTTAAAATATATGCATTGATCTAACTCAGTAACCTTTCCCATTAAAATGTCTTTCTGCAATTAAAAATCCCAAAGACAAAAACATAATCCAGATTCTCGGTATAATTTCCATCTTTATGTGGCTTATTTTTATAATGCTTTTATTGCCTCTTTAAAGACTTTATTTTTAAAACTTTCTATTTCTTTATTTTAAAACTGTCTATATTCTTTTTCTCTCTCTTCCAAGCCTACATACATTTTCACATACATTGTAAACTATTTAGGGTTTATCCCATCTGAATCTTCTTATTGTGAATCTATTGCTTTAAACTGCATTGGCTGGTACTGAAATGGTAGTTTTGGCTGCTGGCTCCACACCACTTCAGCTTTCCATATGGCAGAACTACATTTACTACCAGCTCTGGTGAAACCATGTTGATTATTGACTCTGTGAAGCAGTGGGTCTATGTTTCCATCCAGCAGCATGTAGCCCAAACAATTTTCTTTCCTTTCTTTTACTTTTTTGTCTGTACTAGCAAAAGCTATATCTACCATACACAATGCTGAGCAGCTTGCAGATGTCACTGTGTACAATGGCAGGAATCTGCCATGCTGCACTCAAGCCCATATGCCCATGAACCCACCACACTATAGCTCAAGTCTGCATGCCACATCATCTCTGTACCTTGGTTGTGTCTATATCTTGACCCACATGAGACATGAAGTAGAAAGCTGTTTTTGGCTCCATTATTGAATGTTTAGAAGCTGTTTTTAAACTCTTCTAGGTGTTATTAAATTTTGAGAGCCTCACGTTGGTACACCAAATATATTTGAAAGTTTTCCTGTGTCCCAGTTTGCTGGTGGTCTGCACAAATCTCTCCCACTCATGTCCCCCAAGTAAACACACAGAGGCTTATATTAATTATAACTGCTCAGCTATTAGTTCAGGCTTATTACTGACTAGTTCTTACATTTAACTTAGCCCATAATTCTTATTTGTATTTAGCCATGTGGCTTGGTAACATTTTTTTCAGTTCTGCCTTGTCATCTTGCTTCCTCTGTGTCTGGCTGGCAACTCCTGAATTAGCCTTCCTATTCCCAGAATTCTCCTTTCTGCTTGCCACACCTATACTTTCTGCTTCATTACAAGTCAATCAGTGTTTTATTTATCAACCAATCAGAGCAACACATTCACAGCATACAGAATGGCATCTCATAGCACTTAAATGTGCAAGCAAAGGGCTAAAACAAGAAATCAAGTATTTTCTCCCAAATCGAGTGTTTTCTCCCTGGAAAGGAGGCTTCTTGGGCAGTCTCTGTCATCTGCTCCATATGGCTAACAAGTTAGGATGGCAGATTGGCTTCCACAGAAGTGCATTTGAGAGAATCATGTTGTTGTTGTTTTCAAGACAGGGTTTCTCTATGTAGCTTTGGTGCCTGCCCTGGATCCCACTCTATAGACCAGGCTGTCCTTGAACTCACAGAGATCCACCTAGCTCTGCCTTCCAAGTGCTGGGATTAAAGGCATGTGCTACCACCACCTGGCTTGAGAGCATCTTTAAAGGGTTTTAGATAATATCCTTTATTTGGGCCTATTCCAAGGAGAGTGGACATTTTCAGAATATGCTCTCTACACATGCTAACTGGGAATAAAGACTATTTAAACTCTATATTTTGTTATACACAAACTATATATTATATCATTATTTCCAGATATTTACTTAGGTATGAGAACTGAACTCAGGTCCTCATGCCTGCAAACCAAGCACTTTGCCTGATTCAATAACTCCCCAGCCTCAAACAAATAGAACTTCCTAATTGATGCATGTAGTTAAGTAACTTTTCCAAAGATACCTCTTTGTTCAATCTCATGGAAAAGCATTTTGGTCAAGCCATTTCTTTGGTATATTTTGTCATTTTGTACCTTGCATATCACCTGAAACATATACTTTGTTTCTAGTAGTCTGTTCCATGTCAATTTAGCTCCCAGACCCAGCTGAAAACCATGGCCAATTAGAAGGAACTTTCCATTTCCCTATGGTAAAAGTATGGAAATGATACTGGTGATACACCTGGTTGGGCACAAAGCTGCTCATTGGAGACTGGAGTTGCAGTGTTGTCCCTGCTTAAGGCAGGGCAATGGCTACCTATGCAATACAAAAGGGTATCTAGGAATTCTTCTTCACAGAGTCAAACTCAATACTTCTTTTTCAGGAGTCAGTTAGGTGGGATGGCATCAATAAATATGCCTGCTGAAGGGAACAATTCTTGAATAAAAGTCTTTCTTTCTTCTCCATGGAAGGCAATTTAATTGTACTTTTAATTAAAAAAAAACAGAAATATGTGCATAAACATGTAGCTCAGTTGAGAAAAGTTTGGCTTAGAATTCATGTGGCCCTGGGGTCTATACCCAGTATCACATAAAACAGCATAAATATTTGTGTGTGCAATCACAGCACTCTGGAAATAGAGGCAGAAATTAGGAGGTCAAGATCTTAGGGTCATCTTCAACTACATAATCAGTTTTATGCTACCCTATCTACATGAGACTATGTACATTAACTGGTTTAGTGATGATTTTGTGTGTTTCTGTGTATGTTCATCTACATGTGACTTCAACCTCACATGTATGTTGGGGTTTAAGAAAAATCTTTTTTATCAAGTGCCATCTGCCTTGTTTTCTGAGATTGGCCACTTGGCTATTAGTTTAGGTTAGACTGACAGAGAACATCAAGCATTCCCCGTCTCCCTGTTTGCTCAAACTGTGATTACAAGCAGGCACTGTCATATTTTTTTTTGATACAGGTTCTAGGGATTGATCTCACATCTATATTGACTCAAGGCTAGCACTTTTCCAAATGATCTCTTTCCCCAGTCAAATTGATAATTTTAAATGATCATCTACCATCTCTGATCTGAGGAGTTACCCCTGACTGCTTTTCAGTTTGCAGTGGAAGAATGAGCTCACCCTTTCTACTCACTATCTTAGCCTCCCCTAGGAAATGACAGAAGCTTCATTTATAATTCAAAATATAAGGCACATCCATGGCTTTCCAGAAGAGGGAAATGCTTTACAGTGTACTTTTGAGAAGCATTATGCCTTTCTCTACTACTCTTTATTAGGTTACAAGTAAGGGGTTTCCTGTGACCAGCAAAAAGGAAGGCAAAGAGATACATAGGGAATTTCATCCTCTGACCTGACACAATCAAAAATGGAATGCAAACATTAATGGTAGATAAGCAAGTATGTTGAGTAACAGTAATAAGTGTTGTGCTATTAAATCAATCCCTCCCTAGTAATTGCATTAGATATTATTTATAGCTTTTTAAAAAATACATTTACTTTTTAAAGTGTATGGGTGTTTTTTTCTAAATGCATGTCTGTGTACCACATGCCTGTCTTTCTATTGCCAGAGAAAGTGGAGGAACTGGAGATACAGGTGGTTATGAGCCTCCATGTGTGTGATGAGAACAAAATAAAAATCCATACTGTTTCATTTAAAAAATCACACTGCTTATGGGATTTGAATTTGGCCAGGCTCTGGAGAGCCAAATACAGTTTTGTATTGCAGGGAATATGGTGAGTCAGAGTTAATGTTTTCAAAATGAGAGTATGATAAATAATAAATGTCAGGAAAAATGTTTTTATTAAAGAACATCCACTGAAAGAGATTTGTTCTTAGCAAAGCCTGCATAAAGTAACACATATTGTATGTACAGAAAACGTAAGACCAATTTTAAGAACAGATATATCATGAGTGTAGACAAGCAAGCATATCACTACAGAAATAAATATATGAGGAAACTGGAGCATAATCCTAATTAATCTTATTAACAAAAGACATGAGACAGGTATCAGGGTGAAAATCTAAAAGATCAGGGAATGAGGGGAGCAGCCACTAGTGACTTCCCACTGCAAGTACAGAAATATATAGTAGGATATATAGTAGGAATTCAACTGACAATGGCAAAAGCTAATACCTGGAAGAGCAGGGCTTTTCCAGAGGATAAGCCAAGCCTCACAGAGTCTTGGAGATATTGGCTTTTAAATATAATACCTGTATCCTACAATTAATTTCTTGTGTGCTATTGTACCTTTCCCATTTGATTGGGCACAATTTTCCCCTATTGGGATATTTGGATAACATCTCCTGTTTAGCATTAGACCCAGATGTCTGTCTTTCTGAAATTATCTCCATTAGCAAGTATCTGGCAAGGGCCATCTCCAGAAAAAAAAAAAAAAAAAAAAAAGCATTTTATCTGAGAAACTTCTTAAATGTCCCAAGGACAGACTGCAGGTAGATAAGCATTCAGACTGCCTGCTAGCCTCCTGAAATAAAGTAATTATACATATTGAGACAATCACCAAGGCCAGTTGGATATTAAGTACACAGCTTTGTTTTTGTGCACATTAAGCTTAAATCCCCCTTTCTCCCATAAACCAAGTCCCCTTTTAACAATTAACTCAGAACAAAGTGCTTTTACATGCATCAAGCTACTGAGATAATTTTCTCTGCCCTGCCAGAAAACAGCACTGTTGAGATTAGACTGAGGCAGACACGGCTCCAAAGAATAAAAAAGCAGTTTTATTTTACTCATGACTTAGTAACATAAAACTCCTAATATTTTACCTAACCACTTCTAAGAATATAGTTTGAACACATAAATTCCAATTTTTGATCTATTAACCAATTTTATCATATAGTATGTACTCACTCATAAGTGGATACTAAATGTGAGGGAAGAGATGGCCAGACTGCAACCCACAACTCCAGAGAGGCTAGCTAACAGGGAAAGACCCTAAGAGGGACACATGGATGACTCTGTGTAGGAGACATGAAGGAGATCTACATGAGTGGACTGGGTGTAGGGGGTGGCAGAGGGTGAGGAGTGGGGGATGAGAATATAGGGGAAATGGGAGGGTCAAGCTGAAACAGGGATAGAATGGGAGAGTAGGGAGGAATATACCATAATAGATGAGGACATTATGGAAATAGGAAGAGGCAGGGTGCTGGGGACGCGCTCTCAGGAATCCACAAGGTTGACCCCAGTTAGGTCTGCTGGCAGTGGTCCAGAGAGTGCCTGGACAGATTTACTCTGGTGACCAGCCTAGCAAATAATCTAGCTGCCATCATAGAGCCTTTGTCCAGTGACTGATGGAGGCAGATGCAGAGATCCATGGGCAGACAACAAGCTGAGCTTCAGGAATCCAATTTATGAGAGAGAAGAGGGATTCTGCAGGTGAGGGAGGACAAGATCATGATGGGAAGATGTACAGAGATGGCCAGCCACATAGGTGGAAGCCCATGAACTGTAGACTAGTGCTTGTGGAGCCCCCATGAGACTGGACTGGGCCCTAGGCATATAGAAGATGGTTGTTTGGCTTGATCTGTTTGAGGGGCATCCAGGCAGGGGGATCAGGATCTGTCTCTGGTCTATGGGAAAGCTTCTAGAGTCTGGTGACACCTTGCACAGACTTGGTGCAGTAGGAAAGGGCTTGGACCTGCCTAGGCTCATTGTGCTAGGATCTGCTGACTCCCCATGGGAGACCTTGATTTGGGGGAGGTGAGGATGTGGGGTGGCTTGGGAGAGAGGGCTGGGGGACTGGAAGAGGGATGAGGGGGATCTGTGGATGGTAAGTGGAGTGAGTAGAACATTTCTTAATAAAGAAAAATGAAAAGAAAAAAAAAAAAAAAACTACCAAGTCTTCAACTCTATAAGAGATCTAAGAAGTACATATTGTCTGAGTAAACAGGACATACAGAGCAAACAACTTCTAAATCTAAGAAATGCCCAAAACAACTGGTTGGCTGTACAGTCACCCAAGGTTTCTCTGTAACATTTGGGTCATTCATCTTTAGCCAGCAGGAATAGAATATCTTGGCAGACTTTTCTTTGAATCAGGGTTTTTGAAAGACTCACCTGCCTTGTCTTGATATAATTTGGCAGTCACTTTCTTTTGTGTCCTGCATGTCCAACTTGGACAACATACTGTCAGTGGTTGAGGCAAGGGAACTTTATGGCCCAGTGGCTAACTTTTGCCATAAAGAAAGTAAAATTCATGTGTAGTTTCTCCAAAGAGTATCATCTTCTCAGAAGTAGATTGGCTGCCAAAAGTAGACATGTCACTTTGTCTTGAAAAAAAAAAAAAAAAAAAAAGAATCATGTTATTAAAGCATCTTAAAAATTATATTCTGTAGTTCTCTGAAGTGATTGAATACCATTTTTCTATGTAAAATACATCTCTGTTTGACTGTAAAAACATACCTAATATAACTATAAGTTTGATTATAATAGGCGACTATCTACTAACCTATAAAGTCCTGCAAAAGCTAACTGTATCATTTGTTATCCAGCCTCTGTGTAATGGAGAAATGTAGGGCTTATCTCAAGTCCCGGCTAAATAATGTGTAACTCAGCTAGCCACCTTGAAACTGTCCTCAGCAGTTTGTAGTCCAAAGGTGATCTGTAGGTGGTGTTTGTCAGCTTAGTGGCATTACCACAGTCCATGTGGTACCCTCATGTTTGACCCCATCCTCCTTTTGGAAACATCAAAGGTCACTTTTAGGCATGGTCATGGTTCACTGCAGAAAACTTAAACATTTTAAATGTCATATGCAACAGATCCCAAAGAAGTTAAAAGACCATAACAATGTACCTCTAGAATACAAAAACTTAATTCCTAGTTACCTGATAGAGACTCAAACTCAAAACCATACATAGGAAGCTAGATTGAGCCCTTTTCAGGAATTAGTACTTTATATGATCAATAATATTATGACAAACATTTTTAAATATATATCAATTTTATAAATTTTGTGATAACATTTATAACATAGGAAAAAATTTAAAGAATCAAAATAAAACCAAAGGATTGTGGGATTAGTGGCAATAGAATAATTCCTTAATTTTGGTTTTTCTTTCTTCTCATATCAGGTGGCTCTTCTGACATGAGGCAGAGATTTTGGATTTTTACATTTAACAAACATGCTTAGGTTTAGAGCCATGCTCCAACTCCAACAGCAGAAACACACATTTGAGGTTTATGAAATTTTATCCTATTGGAAATATGATATACAAATAGGTCAATTTACTCTTTTTCATGGGACATTTTCTCTGGATGATATATCCTTTTTCTTTGGATGACTCATTTGTCTTCTGGTCTTCAGATTCCTTAGCTAGATGCCTTCATTCTGCTGGGAAGTCAAAAACAAACCCATGCCCCAAACCTAACTTTGGGAAGTTTTCCTTTTGGCAGGTTATATCTGATCAGATGAACATCATTTGTTTGTCTTATAAGTTAGTTTAGATTGGATGGTCATGCTGGTTGATAAACAATCACATCTTCTCATCAAGAGTTTTCTCTTATTCAAATCTAATATTTATCCATTTTGATGGTATCCATAGCTTTTCTTCTACTGTAAAAACAAAAACAAACTCTCTTCCACAACATAACACATATCCTGGTTTCCATTTTGAAGTCACTATATCTTTATAGTATACAGGCTGATCTAATTCAGAAGTTTTCTCTATTGTCCAATGTCTCTCTGTAGCTGCCATTCCTGTCTCATTAGCATTTGGAAAACTTAAAGATAACAAAGCATTGTGCATTCTGTCTGTGGGGTTCTTTATTATACCTTTCTGTTTTTTTAAGCATGTCCTCTAGAGTTTGATTAGACCTTTCTGTGACTGTTTGCCCTGTAAGACTGTGTCATATACCTATACTATGTGTTTTGTTGTAATATGCAATAAACTCTTTCATTTTACTGGAGACATGCTGGAGCATTATCAGTCTTAAATTATACAAGTGTTCTCATGTTGGCCATAACTTCTAACAAATGTGTGATTACCGAATCATCCTTTTAAGAACTCAAAGTAGTTGCCCATTAAAATCATGAATATATGTCTATAGTATGATATATTTTTATTTTCCAAACTCTGTAAAATGAAAACATTCATTTTCCAAATTTCATTTCTTTGAGTACCTTTTTTTTTTCCCTGCAGGTAGAGAAGTTTCATTATATGAGGAACAAGTAAGACATTTACTTTAAATTTCCTTGGCTTGTTGCCAAGGGATAGAAAATCCTTTTTTCAACTGCCTACTATTGATACGGTGTTTTATGAAAATCTGAGGCTTCTGGCCCATTTCTTACCAATAGTATATCAATTTAAACATTACCTTGTGTTAGAGGGCCCTGTAGGCTTGTACAGAATATAATATGTGCTATATATAAGGAGTGATTTCTAATTCTGATTATTTCTTGTAACTTAATAAAGTCAATTCTGCATTATCTGAAATAAACTTAGCAGTTTCAATATGTAAAAGAACTCTTTCTGCATATTGAGAGTCAGGAACTACATATATTAAATGGTTCAGAAATATCTAATAATAACATGAGACTATCATATAATTCTTAGCTTTGAACAGAATTATAATGGCTTTTTGCTACTCTATTCAAAATTCCTGATTTATAAACTGCCTTTTCTGATTTGTTTTCATCTGTATAGAATGTAGGGGCTCCAAACATTGGTGTTCCCCCATGTAATGTGAGGAAGAATCTAGTTAGGTTTTGTTATAAACTGAATTATCTTTCTTTGGTAATATCTGCTGTTAATCTCTCCCAAAGTTTACTGCAAGCTCTTTGCCAGTGTTTATTTTTGTCCATAAGATGGAATTTTAGCATTGTTAAAAGGTACTATAATTTCTGCTGGGTCTATTCCTGCTAACTAATGAAGTCTAAATTTTTCTTTTAGAATCAACTCTAATTTTTTTGACTTTGTTTGTGTTGTAAAAATAACAATTTAAGAAGTTATCTTCTCTCTGCATTAAAATTTCTGTATGGGACCTAACTGAAGGTAAAATAACCAGAATACAATCAAGCTCTGGATCCAAATTTTCTACATGTGCATCCTATTTTTTAATACCAAAGCCAATTCTTGCTCAGCCTCTGCTGATAATTTTCTTGGACTATTTAAGTCCTTGTAACCTTTTAAGTTTTGAAACAAATTACTCAGTACTTGAGTTGTTATTCCAATTGTGGGCCATAGACAGGTAATATTTCCCAACCATTTTTGAAAATAATTAAGAGTCAGCAATTTAGCTGGGCATTGGTGGTGCACACCTTTAATCCCAGCATTCGAGAGGCAGAGCCAATTGGATCTCTGTGAGTTTGAGGCCAGCTTGGGCTACCAAGTGAGTTCTAGGAAAGGTGCAAAGCTACACAGAAAAACCCTGTCTCGAAAAACCAAAAAAAAAAAAAAAAAAAACAAAAACAAAAAACGAAAAAAAACCCAGAGTTAGCAATTTATCTCTCCTGATTTGTATCTTTAGGGGTTGATTTCTTTTCTGAACATATTTTATATCCTAGGTAATTAATATAATTTCCTCTTTTTATTTTTTTAGGAGGAAATTGTAATTCCCCCAAAAGTCAAACTTTTTTTTTTTACTTATTTAAACATTTTTTTTCTAAAGCATCTATATTTGAATCACCTAGTAAAATATCATCCATATATCATAAAATTAGTGATTGAGGAAATTGTACATGAATCATTTCCAAAACATTAGCATAGAGTGGGGCAGTTTTGCATCCTTGTGGGAGAACCTTCCATTGATATCTCTTAACAGGCTGAGAATTACTGTAAGTAGGCACCATGAGGGCAATTTTTTTTTTGTAAAAGTATATTGAACAATTGGTCTTATAAATAAAAAAACTATAATAGAACATCCTGTAGGTAATAGAGAAATTGGAGGCTGAATCACTTTATTAGTGCTTTTAGATGTTAACATTCTCCATTTTCCATTTTTTAAAAATAGGCATTAAGTCCTTGAAATTTTCTGGGGAGGATTTTCTCCCATGGTGGTGGAATTATTGAACAAAATTTGATATGGGGATCTATGAGAGGTCCTCCAAAGCATTTTACTATGACAAAAGGATACCCTGTCTCTCTTTTGTTGATATGCATTCATTGGTCCAGTGTTGACATTTGCCACACTTTCTGCATACTCAAGAATGCAGGTGCTTCTGTTTAGATTACTCTTAGAAAAAAATTGTTTCTAGAAATGACCTGTCTACAAACCCTTTTTAGGTGACCTCATTTGCCACAGTTAAAACTCCTGACTCTGGAAAGCATCTCTCCTATCCAAGCATCATCATGGTTATAACATTTAATACTGACTGAATCTCAGATACATTCTTCCAGAGGTGCTGATATTGCTTTCAATGACCTGATTACTCCTTTTCATTATGTGTTAGCATCCTCAAAAGCCAGAGATTCCAATATTATTTATATAGCTTTTTATTTTGTTATACTCGATTTACAGCTAAAGTCTATCTTTGTAAGAAATCAGTGAAGGTTTCTGTTGGACCTCTGCAACTTTATTGACTCAGTTCTCTTTCTGAACATCTTCAGTTTTTGTCCCAATCATTCAAAGGTGCAGCATGGCATATAGCCAAGATATGGTCAACATATATAAACTTTCTTTCTACATCAGCATAATTGCCCTTTCCAAGAAGTTAGTCTTGAGAAATTTTAATACTTCCAACCCTATTTCATTTTTCAATGGTCCAGTTTCATATTTCTACCAGATCTTTCACTGTAATTGAGGACCAATTCCCAATACTGCTGAAATCAAATCTCCCCAGCCTTATAGGACAATTCTGTTACTATTTGACCATAAATGTATCATCTGTATCACAAAAGGTGAATGCATACCCTATGAAATTATAGCTTCCTAAAATCAACTCAAATTTAACATTTTCACTGGAATCCAGTCAGATCTTCCATACCCTTAGAGATACCTATCATTTGGCAGTTGTTCCCATAAGGTGACTGTATAAATTAAAGGATGGATATTTGATAACCTTGGGCTGTTACTCCCTAATTTTATAACATAATGCTGAGGTTAATTTTCCTTTAAATTCATCTGTCTGTGTCTCAATGTCTCTATTACCTATTTTAATAAGTTTTTCTAAGGCTTGCAACGTATCAGTCAGAATTGATTTCCTTTACTAATTAGTGTAGGTCTTTCATAGTATCAGTGCTAACAATTTTTAAGGGCTGTATTTTGTCATATAAATCAACCAACTTTTTTAAGGATAAAGCAAGAATCATCAAACTGATAGTCTTTGTAATTGACATTATATAAATCTATCAAAGTTAAATATTGCCTTGTTTAATTGTTCTATTTTTAATCCATTTATTGCATAATCATACAAAGCTCTCACTCTCTTCATCATAATAGTGTTTCCCATTTTTAATAAGGGAAAAAAAAACCTCTCCCTTTAAAAAAAATCCCCCACACACACTTAAGAATTCCTAATTGCCTCATCAAGTCTGTTGCCAATTACAGTGAAGTGTGAAGCTGGCTTCTGCTGATCAGCACATTTCAATGGGAACACAGGCAGTGCACAGCCTGGCTGAGGACAGCTGCCACTGTTTGCAAGTCAGCAGCCTGATAAAGGGATCCAGGGAAAGCCTGAAATCCATCGGGAAATGGAGGTGAAGAGCAAGCTGTCTGGAAGGTAGATGGAGGGAACATGTGAAAGCAGATGTGTGACAAGTGGGAAGTGAAAGGGCAGAGCTGTCTGAAGGCAGAGCTGGACAGTGGAGAGGGTCTAACTCCAGTGGTTTTCAGGGCCCAGGTGCCTGTGGATTTGGGGGCTGTGGAGATTCCTGTAGAAAGGCTACAATAGTAAAATTCCAGACATGCTCAGAGGGCTTGGGGAAGAACAGTGAAGCCAGCTGTCAGTGGGATGACTCCACTGGGTGCAGTTTCTGCATCAGCTCTGGAATGCTGCTCATGGCTAGTGTCTGGAAAGCTACTGGAAAGAGGCTATTTGTGCCTCAAAATTTGGATGCTACAAGAAACATAATACTAATTAATCAGAGAAGCAAGGGAGCAGCCAACAGCGACTTCCTGGCTCTTCCATTCTTCCAAGGCCTAAATCCTGTCTCCATCCCATTTTATCACTTCTGGTTTCTTCTCTATACAACCTCCAACTCCTGTGGTTAACTAGTGGCTAGCTCTGCCCTCTGACTTCAAGCAAGTTTTATTTGTCAGAACACAAACAAAATATTACATACCAGGACACAATTTATTAAAATGATGAATATCAAAATGGATTGCTTCACAATAATTAAAAATATAATTAAAGCATAAAGGTAGTTTAATCTGTAACAACATAAATCATGTTGGAATCTAAGTAGAAGAAAAACGATGACATAAAAGTCATTGTGGTAGCATTAGGGAATGAGAATGATGTAAGTGTCTCTGTGGCATATTCATTTCTCATGGATCACTTTTACCACTCATAAAAATGCAATTATCAACAATATTATCAGGTTCCCAGCATAGGCCTATGTTCTGGTTACATATTTTCTGTATGAAGATAATTTAATCCATGAGCTCTTTCTCATTCCGTAAATGTTTTCTGTCAGATTATTCCAGCATTACATGTCACATTTTATTATTATTATTTTAAAACTTTGTATGTGTGTGTACAATGATGGTATGTGGGTAGATGCAAGCCATGGTACATGTGGAGGTCAGCTGACTTACCTTCAACCCTGATTTGAGGTGCATATCTCTTGTTCACTGCCATACATATCATTTTAACTGACCCTGTCACTGGTTTCCAACTCACCAAAAATACTGGGATTACAGACACAGACCAAACATTTTTAGTGGATTCTGGGGATCCACATGTATGCCCTCATGACAGTGTGACAAGCAATTTACCCACTGAGTTGTCTCTGTAGCTCAAACATATCATAGTATCTAAAGGTTAGGATGTTGAAATTATTTCCACAGCTGTAGCAATGAGTGCAGGAGCTGGACTGTAAAACCTTTACTAGTCCATGATGATCCCTGACTTCAGTCTTTGGCTGACTGTTTCTCTCATCCAAGCATTATTTACTCTGACTACTTTCATTTTATCCACAAATAAACTGAGGACTCAGTACTTAAGTGATGTGCACAACATAACTAACAAAACACTGAACCAAGATTAAATCAAAGTCAATCAAATTAAAACTTCCCGCCTTTCTTATACATTTTGTGTTCAGTCTTTATGTAATCTTGTGTTCAACTTATTGATGAGAAAAGAATGAGATTGGTATGCAAAAGTATTATTACAGAGAGATTGTGTGTGTGTGTGTGTGTGTGTGTGTGAGAGAGAGAGAGAGAGAGAGAGAGAGAGAGCGAGAGATTGTGTATGTTGAGGTGTGAATTTACATGTATTAACATGTGTGAAGAGTTCCGAGGTCTCATTCCTTCATTAATTACCCTGCCTTATTTTTGAAGGCAGAGTTTCTCAATGGCTTGTAGCTCACAATAAGTATGAATTGGCTGGAAAGTAAGACCCAATAACTTTGATAATTTCATATCCTCAGTGTTAGAATTTATTTCAGACATATACTACCATACCCAGGTTTAAATTTTTTGATTAATTATTTTGAATTTTTAAATTAAGCATATATGTTTGTTGGTGTGGGTATATGCACATGAATACAAATGCCTGAAGAGGACAGAGGTGTCGGTTACAGGTTATTTTGAGATGCCTGGCTGAGGGCTTAGGAGCTGAACTTGGCATACCCAGTTTTTTGATGTGATGATTGAATTCAGAACTTCATGATTATATGGCAAGCACTTTAAGGACTGAACCATCTCTTAAGTTGTAAGAAGTTATACCTTTTCATAATTATGAGAAAATACTGCTAAAATTCTGTTTCAAAGTGTTCCTATCTTATAAAATATACACATTTATATTATTATATAATGAAGTCCATACTCTTCATAAATATATTCATTATATATTATATATAACAAATATATTTATGCTCATGTAACACATACCATGAATTCAAAATACCTTAAAGTGAAATGTTATTAATATATTTTACCTACAAAGTTTATAGCTCAACATCAAGGTACACTATAAAGTATTGGCCCTCTGTTCTGCCAGAACAGGAATGTAGCTGTTGCTATTCTTGCCCATCATGATGGAAGATAAATTGCACAGTGGAAGGTGTGAGAAGCACCAAGTTCAGAAGCACCAAGTTCAATAACTGAGGAGATGGACCAATGGAAAATCTATTTACCCTGCAAGTGTGAGAACTAGAATTTGAGTCTAGAGTTTTGATGTTTTGGCCCTCAAACATCAAACATCAAGCAGGGCAATTCCTCATAGTCATAGCCACAGGCAAATCTAATGAGGAAAGTTTTTCAATGAAGGTTATCTGTTTCCAAGTGTCTCTGGGCTGTGTCAATTTGGCAATGTGTCACAGACTCCATGCTGCTCAAAAGTCCAAAGTCCAAGATCTCTTCTGACAAACAAAGCAATCTCTTAACTGTAATTGCCTATAAAATAAAATTTAAAAAGCAGATCATACACTGCCAACACACAGTGTCACAGTATAGGCACTACCATTCCAAAAAAGAGGAAAGGAAGAACAGTGAAGAAATACTGGACCAAAGGAAGACTTCAAACAAGCTGGGAGAACTCTAA
Source organism: Onychomys torridus (assembly GCF_903995425.1). Lineage (NCBI taxonomy): Eukaryota > Metazoa > Chordata > Mammalia > Rodentia > Cricetidae > Onychomys > Onychomys torridus. The sequence continues at coordinate 90,908,224 of NC_050453.1, read as the reverse complement.
GTTCTGCAGCTTCATGTCTGATGTCAAACTGATGTCTAAAATGCCAATTTCTTCCAGCTTTTATGACTAAAATACATTTCATTTGCATAGGCTGGTTCCACATCTGCTGTGAAATTTCTCCTCGACAGTATCCCATGAATCTTAGCATCTCCAACATCTTGCAGTCTCCAACACAACCAAGACTTTACTTTCACAACTTCAAACAATGGCTTCTAGAAGCCTCCATACAGGAAAACCCCTGATACATACCTGTCCTCAGCAGCTAGGCAAATTCCATAACCCCTTTCTTCTATTCTCGATTCTCTACCCAGAACAAAGTGACCAGTGATTCCAAATTATGCTACTTTCTGAGGCTGGAAGTTGTGCCCCTCTTTCAAATACATATTCATGAGGTTTTGGTTTTCAGTGATTTCCTTAAGCTTTTCTTTAGTACAGATTAACAAGTTGGAAGTTTAGCTGTTTAGTGTTCTTGCTTGGTGCTCATCACTCCTTTTATTCCATGTAGTATCCAGTTTTTCTTGAAGCTTTTATAGCCTTGAACACTGGACTTGGCTCTAACATTACATTTCCTGGTCCTCTGCTTCTCCTCAAACTGTACATTTTGTGTTCTTTGATTGATTTGCTCCTTTTCACTGTAGACATGCAAAAGAGTGACCACACAACTGTTGATACTAGGCTGTCTCAAATCTCCTCTGCCAACAAGATTAATCCAATTAGCCTATCAAATTCAGCCTCTTGCAGATTTCTAGAACAAAGGCAGAAAGTAGTCACCTTCTTTGACATAATATACAAGAACAGTCTTGTAGCTACTTATTAATATCATTGCCTTTTGAAACTTCTTGTGTTGAGTCCCCACAGTTTAAATCACCCTCAGCACTGTCTTCCATGATGCTTGTAGGATGGCCCATTAAGTTAAACCATCCAATTGCTTTTCTAGTCCAAAATGTTTTATTTCATAAGAGCATTCAATTGAGGGTTTCATAACAGTTTCATAAGTTATCACCATGATAAGGAACATGACAGCATACAGGTGCTGGAGCAATAGCTGAGAGCTACATTGTGATCTGTGATATAGAGGGAGAGGGAGGGAGAGAGAGAGAGAGAGAGAGAGAGAGAGAGAGAGAGAGAGAGAGAGAGAATGATCCTGGTGTAGGCTTTTGAAACTTCAAACTCTATACCCATTGACATACTTCCTCCAACAAACCAAACTTCTGAATCAAAGAGTTCTATTCCCTCTAGTGTTCAAATATATAAGCCCATTGGGGTCATTCTCATCCAAAGCATCACAGGTATGATGCAGGCTTTGATTTGTCATTAACTATCTCTGTCGCATAAAGATTTATTCATATCTCACCAGGAATATTGTCACACAGTGTTGCCCACAGGTGCAATATTGTATCAAATGCTATGGAATCAACCAGTCTTTTTTTGTTTGGATGAGATGCCCATTCCATAAGAGGGAATGTGTGGCTGATTCTGTAAACTTTGGCAGAACCTTGTAGTAGAAGGAATCATGAGTCCAAGAGAGAGAAAATGAATGATTTTTTTTTTTCTGAACCTGGTTTTCTTTAATTGGTGCTAATACTGACCATTTTTGTGTATGTTATCATTTTTGGTTCTTAAAAAAACCTGTATTTATGGCATTCATACATATCTTCAGTAAAGACTTTTTTTAATCAATTTCTGTAAGACATTTATAAAAAGATGCAATGTTACTCCTTAATTTTTAGTTTGGATTTTGGAAGATAGAAGTATTCTATTTGTGTGTGTGTGTGTGTGTGTGTGTGTGTGTGTGTGTGTGTGTGTACACAGTCATGTCTATGTGTGAGTGTTCAGGGCTCTGTTATGTGTGTGCTTGCATGCCACAGTGTGCTTGTGGAAGTCAGAAGACAACTATGGGAGTCAACTCGGTTTTTGCAGCATGTGGGTCATGGTGCTTGAACTCATGTCAATTGGCTTAGCAGCAATATCCTTCCTGTGCTGAGCCATTAATCTAGCCAAGTATTTATTTTTCTGATTACTTGATTTTTAATTTTGTGAGTTATTTACAAAACTAAATTTATAAGGGGTTTCTGTAGTATAGTGGTTATCACTTTGCCATATAAATATACATTTGAAAAACACAAAATTGTTGATGTTTATATTTCTATTACTATCTTGAGTTTAATAAGTACCTTATCCTTTAAAATAAGGAGGTATGTATAGTTTCATTTTCACTGATTAATACATCTAAAATTTCCCTAGAAATCAAATATTTAAACCATATCTAATGAATATTTTCAAAAATTACATTTTTGTGTTTTACTTAAAAGGAGGACATTATTCGACCAGTGTGTTACTTGCAGCCAGGAGCTCTCATTCTGTGTGCCCTATATTACTTCAGTAGGTTTAGTTTTTATTCATTTCGAGATTTTCTGTGCTGATCTTAACACGTACTCTTTGGTTATCAGGGCTTTGTATGTTAGGAGTCACAGGTTACCTGGTGTTTATATGAGCATTCAAAAGAATAGGCAAGAGCAGTACAGCTGCATGTTGTGCGATGACTGTAAACCTCCTGTAATCTCCATGAGACCTATAGCTACTTAACTTCCCCATATTGTAAAGTGTCATGATATAGATAAACTGAGGTAATTAAAGTCCTCTGGGAATAGAGTTGTCCCATAGAAAGGTAGGCAGTAGTTGCTATTATTAGGACCTATTTGGTTTATTTATCAGATACAATGTCATCTCTCCTAATATTAAGCAATACTTACATTATTGATTTCATTAATACTTGTTCATAGTGTATTGAATTAAACATTTTGTATTTTATATAGGTGATTTAATCTTTCCTAGAAATTGATACTTAAGAATTTTTGGATAAGCTCCTTTTTATTTGATTTGTAAAGAGATTGTGATAATGGCATAAAATAAAAAAAATAGTTTTACTTCTTTAGATCAGAAACAGTTTTACCTAGTTCTACAGGTTCTTTTCTAAAGACTTAATTACTTTTAATATATATGTCTGTGTACTCATTTGAGTGTATGTATACCATATATCTGCATGTTCCTACAGAACCAAAAATAGGGCATCAGATACCCTGGAGTTGATTGTGGTTGTAAGCCACTATATGAGAGCTGGGACCAAAGTATGGATTCTCTGCAAGACAAATTTATAATACTCACTACACCAGCTCCTTAGCTTTCACTACAGTTTACTCATAACATGCTAAATAATTTATTGGTGTTATTTAATAATATAGACTATTGTATTATTAATATCTTAACAAAACATGTAAACTGGAGTTTCCTGACTTATAAATTAACTTACTTTTCATGACAACAAGAATTTAAAGTCAAAGTACATGTATCTATCTTGACTCCTTGTGGCACCTGGGATATTTCAGACATAAGAGAAAGAGGGAAGGAAAAGTGAGGAAATGGTACTATTCAGAGTTCTTCAGAGGGAAACAATTGATAGAAACAAATATATATACACATATATATGTATGCCTCTGTTTTTGAACTCCAATACAAACTGTAGAAAACCCATAACTTGCAACTATCAAAGATATGTTGACCTGATTACTAAGGAGCTTGATAATGTTGACTGGGAAAAAGAAATAGAAAAGGAATGGAAAGAACATGACAATGCCTAGGTATGGTAGAGAAGAAGGTTTACTATAGATACGTGGGAAAGCATGAGAGAGGAGAGAAAAGGAATCAAGTACATCCGCCAGAGGCCCAAAGAGAGAAGATGACGTATCCCGGTAGCCAAAATGTTTGTATTTTATTGGAAAGGGCAGCTGAGGGAAGGGTAGCTCAGACTCTAGCCTGGGGTAGTTTAGGAGAGTAGGAGGGGTATGCTAGGCAGGTGGGCTCTGTAACTAGTTGGAACTAAGGGAGGCTGAGAGAACCTAGTGGCTAAGTCTGTTTTCATATTTTAAATTGCCCTCTCAGCTGTTTGCTCCAGTTTTGAAATCTAACAAAGGCCAACACATAAAATCAAAAAATTAATGAAAACTAAAAGTTCTACAGTAAAATACGGCACACAGACTGTGAGCTTCTGGCTACCACAAATAAAGCATTGACCTAATGATACCCATTTAAGTAAATTGCAAAAGTGTAATTTTTGATAAAGATCTCTCTTTATCATGTAGTTAGAGTTTTCCTGCCTCACCCACAGTCAGGAAAAATCTCTCTCACCCGCCAGTCCCACAGCTGCTTAGAACCAACCAACTAAACACACAGAAACTTACATTGTTTACAAACTGCATGGCCGTGGCAGGCTTTTTGTTATCTACTTCTTTTATCTTAAATTAACTCATTTCTATTACTCGATACTTTGGAGATCATCACTGACAGCAGCAACAGTGGAGTGAAGCCTGCTCCAGATTAGAAGACAAGCTGTAGATGCTGCATAGGAAAGAGTGGAGGGAGTGATCTAAGGCCCTTGGAGGAGCCCAGAAGATCATGGATGAATCCCAGACATAGGACATTGAGTGATTTATAATTTTGATGTTTGATTTTGCTTTGTTCAGATTGTACCATTTCCTTGGTTCTTCCCTCTTAAAACAAGAAGTTATTGAATTTATATTTTTAAAAGAGCCCAGAGCTGAAAGATTTTGAACTTTTAAAGGAGATTTTGAACTTTTAAAAAGGATTGCAGTTTTAATTTGTTTGAATTTTTAAGGTCTGTGGGACATTTGAAGTTATTTATGTTTATATTGTGATATTAATATTAGCATGCACTATTGGGAATAAATGAGAAAGGAAAGGTTCTAATTAAAAAGTGGTGTGATTGTATATCAAGTTGACAAGGGATCAGTTGTAACAGCTAGTTTTATGTCAGATACAGCGTAAAGGCATCAGAGAGGAGGGAGCTGCAACTGAGAAAATACCTCCATAATATCCGGCTTTGGACAAATTTGTATGTCATTAGTGATTGACAGAGTGAGCCCAGCCCATTGTAAGTGGTACCTTTCCTTGGCTGATGTTACTAGGTTCTATGAGAAAGCAAGCTGAGCAAGCCAGTAAGCAACACCCCTCATGTCATCTGACCAGCTCCAGCCTCCAGGTTACTGCCTGGTTTGAGTTCCCTCCTTACTACTGCTTTTGATAATGATCTGTTATATGGAACTGTGAGTGAATAAACGCTTCTACCCCAAGTTGCTTTCATCATGATGTTTTACTACATTAATAGTATCCATGACCCTGCTCCCACACCCATTTGATGGAGAACCCAGCCACTTCCTGAGACTCAGAGACCAACCCCCAGCTCCCATCAGCCCCGGAATTCCCACCTAGACCAGCGGTGAGTGCCTGGGCTTATATCCAGAGAGGCAACTGCCCCAGGGTCCCACCACTGGACACAGACCATCCTGATGAACTGGCCCCAGTTTCCGGCCAATCAGCAGGCCCTGCGGGAAGACTCCCCTTTTCCAAGACTGCAGGCAGACCCTGCAGTCTCCATACCATGTCCCCACACCCATCTGCCAGAGAACCCAGCCACTTCCTGAGAATCGGAAAACAGCCCCCAGATTCCATCCTGCCCTGAAACTCCCATCTGGACCAGAGACCAGAGGAACTCCCATCTGGACAAGAGGAGCTCCCATCTAGACAAAATAAGGAGAACCCAGGGACTTCCCGAGACTCAGAGTACAACCCCCAAGCTCCCATCCAGCCAGCACTCTCATCTGGACCAGCGCTCCCATCTGGTCAGGAGCTTCCATCTGGACCAGAGACAGGCTCTCTAAATCTGTCAGCTCTCTCCGTACCAAGTACACTGATAACACCAAGAACGAACCCAAGAGGAGATCAGCCGACATCAAGGCAGAAGTACATACAACAAAATAAAGAGCAATACACCATCACCAGAACCTAGCCCTTCTCCAACAGCTAGACCTGAACATCACAGAATGGAAGAAGAAGAAGAAATCAACCTTATAAATAACATCATGAAGAGGCTAGAGCCTTATATAAAAGAAATAAAAAATAAAGTAGAGGAACAGACAAACAAAAAATGGGAAGGATGCTATAAAAAACTAGAGGAAAGGACAATTAAAGCAGAAGAAAACAATAAGTCCTTGAAAGAAAATCATGAAAAAGCAAGGGAGACAGTCCAAGACCTGAAGAGGGAAATAGGAAAAATGAAGAAGGCACTAGCAGAAGGAATGCTGGAAATAGAAAATCTGAGTAAACAAACAGGAATTTCAGAGGCAAGTATAACCAACAGAATGCAAGAGATGGAAGAGAGGATCTCAGGTGTTGAAGATACGGTAGAAGAAATAGATTCATCAGTTAAAGAAAATGCTAAAACCAACAAAGTCATGACCCAAAATGTCCAAGAAATTTGGGACACCATGAAAAGACCAAACCTACAAATAATAAGGATAGAGGAAGAAGAATACCAACTGAAAGGCAGAGAAAATATATTTAACAAGATCATAGAAGAAAACTTTCCAAACTTAAAGAAGGAAATGCCTATGAAGATACAAGAAGCCTATAGAACACCAAACAGATTAGAACCCCCCAAAAAAGTCCCCTCGCCACAAAATAATTAAACAACTAAATGTACAGAATAAAGAAAGAATATTAAGGGCAGCAAAGGAAAAAGGCCAAGTGACTTACAAAGGCAAACCCATCAGAATAACACCTGATTTCTCAACGGAGAGTTCGAAAGCCAGAAGGACCTAGACAGATATAATGTAGACACTAAAAGACCATGGATGCTAGCCTAGACTAATATACCCAGCAAAACTTTCAATCATCATAGATGGAGTGAAAAAGAACTTCCAAGACAAAGCCTGATTTAAACAATTCTTATCCACAAACCCAGCCCTACAGAAAACACTAGAAGGAAAATTCCAACCTAAGGAAGGCAGATACACCCATGAAAACACAGGCAATAGATAACACCACAGCAGTAAACCCCAAAGAAGAGAAGTACACACACACACACTACCACCAAAAAATAAAAATAACAACAGGAACGAACAATCACTGGTCATTAAAATCCCTTAATATCAAGGGACTGAATTCACCTATAAAAAGACGCAAACTAACAGAATGGATATGAAAACAGGACCCATCTTTCTTCTGCACACAAGAAACATACCTCAAATTCAAAGACAGACACCTCCTAAGAATAGAAGGCTGAAAAAAGAATTCCCAATCAAATGGTCTTAAGAAGCAAGCTGGTGTAGCCATCCTAATATCCAGCAAAATAGACTTCACACTAAAATGAATCAAAAGAGATGATGAAGGACATTACATATTCATCACAGGAAAGATCCACCAAGATGAAGTCTCAAGTCTAACATTTATGCCCCAAACACAAGGGTACCCACATATGTAAAAGAAACATTTCTAAAGCTTAAATCACATATAAAACCCCATACATTAATAGTGGGAGACTTCAACACCCCACTTTCACATCTGGACAGATCGGCCAAATTGAAACTTAACAGAGACATAATGGTCTTAACTGTTGTTATGGCTCAAATGGACTTAATCCATATCTACAGAACATTCCACATGAACAAAAAAGAATATACCTTCTTCTCAGCACCCCATGGAACCTTCTCTAAAATCGACCACATACTTGGCCACAAAGCAAATCTCAACAGATACAAAACAATTGGAATAACCTCCTGTGTTCTATCAGACCACCATGGTTTAAAGTTAGATTTCAACAACAGAAAAAACTACAGAAATCCTACAATCTCATGGAAACTGAATAATGCTCAACTGAATCACCACTGGGTTAAGGAAGAAAGAAAGAAAAAAATAAAAGACTTCCTAGAGATCAATGAAAATGAATACACCACATACCCAAAATTATGGGACACCATGAACGCAGTGCTAACAGGGAAATTGATAGCACTGAATGCCCACATAAAAAAGCTGGAGAAATCTCATGCTAGTGACTTGACAGCACACCTGAAAGCCCTAAAACAGGAAGAAGGTAAGTCTCCCAGGGAGAACAGATGCCAGGAAATTATCAAATTGAGAGCTGAAATCAATAAAATAGAAATAAAGAGAACAATACAAAGTATTAATTAAACAAAGAGTTGGTTCTTTGAGAAGATCAACAAGATAGACAAGCCCTTATCCAAACTAACCAAAAGACAGAGAAAGCATCCAAATTAACAAAATCAGAAATGAGAAGGGGAACATAACAACAGACAATGAGGAATCCCAGAGAATCATCAGGTCATTCCTCTAAAACCTCTACTCCAAAAAACTGCAAAATCTAAAAGAAATGGATAATTGTCTGGATAGGTACCACATACCTAAGTTAAATCAAGACCAGATAAACCATTTAAATAGTCCAATAACCCCTAAGGAAATAGAATCAGTCATTAAAAGTCTCCCAACTAAAAAAAGCCCAGGACAAGATGGATTCACTACAGATTTCTACCAGATCTTCAAAGAAGACTTAATACCAATACTCTTTAAATTGTTCCACACAATAGAAACAGAAGGTATATTACCAAACTCCTTCTATGAGTCTACAATTACCCTGATTCCTAAACCAAACAAAGATGGAACAAAGAAAGAGAACTACAGACCGATCTCCCTCATGAACATTGATGCAAAAATACTCAATAAAATGCTAGCGAACAGACTCCAAGAACACATCAAAACAATTATCCACCATGATAAAGTAGGCTTCATCCCAGGGATGCAAGGGTGGTTCAACATACAAAAGTCTGTCAATGTAATACACCATATAAACAAACTCAAAAAAAAAAAAAAAAAAACATGATTATCTCACTGGATGCATGAAAAGGCATTTGACAAAATCCAACACCCCTTCATGATAAAAGTCTTGGAGCAGTCAGGAATACAGGGAACATACCTAAACATAATAAAGGCAATCTACAGCAAGCCAACAGCCAACATCAAAATAAATGGAAAGAAACTCAAAGCAATACCACCAAAATCAGGAACAAGGCAAGTCTGTCCCCTCTCCCCATACTTATTCAATATAGTACTTGAAGTTCTAGCCAGGGCTATAAGACAAAATAAAGAGTTAAAGGGGATAGAAATAGAAAAGGAAGAAGTCAGGCTCTCCCTATTTGCAGATGACATGATAGTATACATGAGTGACCCCAAAAATTCAACCAAGAAACTGATACAGCTAATACAAACCTTCAGCAACATAGCAGGATACAATATCAACTCAAAAAAATCAGTAGCCCTCCTATATACAATAGACAAACAGGCTGAGAAGGAAATCAGAGATACATCACCCTTTACAATAGCCATAAAAGATATAAAATATCTTTGGGGTTACCCTAACTAAGCATGTGAAGGACCTATATGACAAGAACTTTAAGTCCCTGAAAAAAGAAATTGAAGAAGATGTCAGAAAATGGAAAGATCTCCCTTGCTAATGGATAGGCAGGATTAACATAGTAAATATGGCAATCTTCCCAAAAGCAATCTACAGATTCAACACACTCCCCATCAAGCTCTACTATAGAACTACCATAATAAAAACAGTTTGGTACTGCCATAAAAACCGGCATGTGGACCAATCGAATTGAATTGAAGACCCTGTCATTAACCTGCACACCTATGAACATATAATTTTTGACAAAGAAGCCAAAAATGTACAATGGAAAAAAGAAAGCATCCTCAACAAATGGTGCTGGCATAACTGGATGTCAATGTGTAGAAAGCTGCAAATAGATCCATATCGGTCACCGTGCACAAAACTTAAGTCCAAGTGGATCAAAGACCTCAACATAAATCCAGCTACTCTGAACCTGATAGTAGAGAAAGTAGGAAGCACTCTTGAACACATTGGCACTGGAGATCACTTTCTAAATATAACACCAGTAGCACAGACACTGAGAGAAACAATCAATCAATGGGACCTGTTGAAACTGAGAAGCTTTTGTAGAGCAAAGTACATGGTCAACAATACAAAGCAACAGCCTACAGAATGGGGAAAGATCTTCACCAACCCACCATCTGACAGAGGGCTGATATCCAGAATATATAAAGAACTCAAGAAATTAGACACCAAATGCCCAACAGTCCAATTAAGAAATGGGCTATAGAACTAAACAGAGAATTCTCCACAGAGGAAGTTCAAATGGCTGAAAGACATTTAAGGAATTGCTCAACATCCCTAATTATCCAGGAAATGCAAATCAAAACGACTCTGAGATACCACCTTACACCTCTCAGAATGGCTAAGATCAAAAGCACAGAAGACAGCTTATGCTGGAGAGGATGTGGAGCAAGGGGAATTCTCCTCCATTGCTGGTGGGAATGCCAGCTTGTACAGCCACTTTGGAAATCAATATGGTGCTTCCTTAGAAAATTGGGAATCCATCTCCCCCAGGACCCAGCTATAGCACTCTTGGGCATATACCCTAGGAATGCTTAATCATACCACAAGGGCATTTGCTCAGCTATGTTCATATCAGCTTTGTTTGTAATAGCCAGAACCTGGTAACAACCTAGATGCCCTTCAACTGAAGAATGGATAAAGAAAATATGGTACATATACACAATGGAGTACTAATCAGCAGAGAAAAACAATGGCATCATAAGGTTTGCAGGTAAATGGATGGATCTAGAAAAAATCATCCTAAGTGAGGTAACCCAGACTCAGAAGGACAAACATGGTATGTACTCACTCATAGGAGGATACTAGATGTAAATCAAAGATGACTAGACTGCTACACAACTCCAGGGAGGCTACCTAGAATACAGGACCCTAGGAAAGACACAGGCATCACCCAATGACACAGAAATGGATGAGATCTACATGAACAACCTGGATGACAGTGGGAGTAATGAAGGGCAAGATCTGAGGGAATGAAAGCTTAGCGGAGCAGGAGATCCCAGCTGGCTCAAGAACAGAAAGGGAGAATGAGGAATAACAGACCATGATAAATGAAGACCACATGAGAACAGGAATAGGCAGAGAGGTCTCCAGAAATCCACAATGATATATCCTCTGTAGTTTGCTGGCAATGGTTGAGAGAAAGCCTGATCTGACCTAGTCTGGTGATCAGATGGCCAAACACCCTAACAGTCATCTTGGAACTCTCATCCAATAACTGATGGAAGTGGATGCAGTGATCCTCAGCCAGGCCCCAGGTGGAGCTCCAGGTGTCCAACTGTCAAGAAAGAGGAGGGTCTGCAAGAGTGTGAATTGTTGAATCCAAGATTGCAAAAAGCACAGGGACAAATAGCCAAACGAATGGAAGCACATATACCAAAGGCTGTGGAGCCCCCAGCTGGATCAGGCCCTCTGGATAAGTGAGACAATTGAATAGCTTGATCTGTTTGGGAGACACCCAGTCTGTGGGACCAGGACCTGTCCTTAATACATGAGCTGGCTGTTTGGAACCTTGGGCTCACACAGGGACACTTTGCTCAGCCTGGAAGGTGGGGACAGGATCTGCCTGTACTGAATCCACCAGGTTTAAATGAATCCCCAGGGGTGCCTTGATCCTGGAGGACATGGGAATGGAGGGGAGGGGCTTGGGGGAAGGTGGGTGTGGGTGTGGGATGGGGGAGGACAGGAGAACCCATGGCTGATGTATAAAATTTAAAACACATAATAATAAAGAAAAAAAAAGAAAACCAAGAAAATGCAATCAAACAGGAAGGAAACTATTCAAGACATGAAAACTGAAATAGCGGCAATAAAGAAGGTACACACTTGTAGAATGCTGGAAAGGGAAAATCTGAGTAAATGAATAGGATAAATGAATCACTCCAGGGATTCAAGGATTGTTCAACATATGAAATCTGTCAATTTAATATATCATATAAACAAACTGAAAGAAAAAAACCCACATGATCATCTCATTAGATGCTGAAAAAGCCTTTGACAAAATCCAACGCCCCTTCCTGATAAAGGTCTTGGAGAGATCAGGAATAAAAGGAACATACCTAAACATAATATGGAGAATTTATAGCAAGACAACAGCCAACATCAAATTAAATGGAGAGTAACTCAATGTTACTCAGGAAGAAGACAAGGTTGTCCACTCTCCCCATATCTATTCATTATAGTACTTGAAGTTCTAGCTTGAGCAATAGAACAACAAATGGAGATCAAGGGGATAAATATTGGAAAGGAAGAAGTCCAACTTTCAATATTTGTAAATGATATGATAGTCTGCCTGAATGACTCCAAAAATTCTACCAGGGAACCCCTACAACTAATACACACCTTCAGTAATGTGGAGGAGTAGAAGATTAACTAAAAAAAAAATCAGTAGCCCCCCTTTATTCAAATGATAAACAGGCTGAAAAAGAAATCAGAGAAATATCACCCTTCACAATAGCCACAGATAGTATAAAATACTGTGGGCTAACTCTAACCAAGTAAGTGAAATACCTGTATGACAAGAATTTTATGTTCTTGCTTAAAGAAATTGAAGAAGATATCAGAAAATGGAAAGATCTCTCATGCTCATGAATAGGTAGAATCAATATACTAAAAATGACAATCTCACCAAAAGCAATCAACAGGTTCAATGTATTCCGCATCAAAATTCTAACAACTCTTCACAGACCTCGAAAGAACAGTAACCAACTTCTAATGGAAAACAAAAAGCCTAGGATAGCTAAAACAATCCTTTACAATAAACCAATTTCTGGAAACATCACTGTCTTTGACTTAAAGCTCTACTACAGAGCTATAGTAATAAAAACAGCTTGGTATTTGCATAAAAACCAACATGTGGGCCAATAGAATTGAACTGAAAATCCTGACATTTACCCAAACACCTATGAACTCCTGATTTTTGACAAAGAAGCCAAAACTATACAATGGAAATTTGCAGGCAAATGAGTGGAACTAGAAAATATCATTTTGAGTGAAGTAACCCTGACTCAGAAAGATAAACATGGTATGTATTCACTCAGAAGTGGATACTAGATGTACACAAAAAAGGATAATCAGACTATAATCCACAGCTCCAAAGAAGCTAGGAAGCAAGGAGGACACTAAGAAGGACTCATGGATGCCTTGGGGAAGTGAAACAGAGATCTCCATGAGTAAACTGAGGATGGGGGGGGGCAATGAGATGAGGGGATGGGGGATGAGAATATGAAGGAACAGGATGGCTGAGCCAGGGAAGGGATGGAGTGGGAGAGCAATTAAAGACATATCTTGATAGATGGAGACATAGGGAAGGGAGAAACTCGTGATATGGAAATTCCCAGGAATCCACAAGGATGGCCCCAGATTAGATTGCTAGCAGTAGTGGAGAGGGTGCCTGAACTGGCCTACGCTGGTAATCAGATTGGTGAATACCCTGTCATCATAGAGCTTTCATCCAATAACTGATGGAAGCAGATGCAGAGATCCACAACCAAGCACCAGGCTGAGTGAGCTTTGTGAGTCCAGTCGAAAGAGGAAAGAGGGATTATATATGCAAGAGGAGGTAAAGATCATTTTGGGGCAATCTACAAAGACAGTCACTGAACCAAGCTCACAAGAACTCATGAAGTTTAGACCTACAGTGTGGAACCTGCATGGGACTGGACTAGACCCTCTGCATGTGATAGTTGTGTGACTTGGTCTGTTTGAGGGGCCCCTGCAAACGTGATCAGGCTCTATCCCTGGTGCATGAGCTGGCTTTCTGGATCCTATTACCTATGGTTGGACACCTTACTCAGCCCTGATGCTGGGGGATGTGCTTGGTCTTGCCTCAACTGAATGTACCTGGCTTTGCTGTTCTGCCATGGGAGGCCTTGCGCTTTTGGAGAAGGAGATGGGGGTGGGTTGTAGGGAAAGGTGTGGGGAAGTAGTGGAAGAAGGGATGAGAAGGGGGTCTGTGGTTGTTATGTAAAATGAATAAGATTTTTTAATTAAAAACTTAAAACAGATGAAAGCCTCATTCAGTCTCACCAGGAAGTTTCAAGCATGAAGTAGTGTTTATAGAGTGAGAGTGTCTGGGTCATTTCACAAGGGGAGGAAACTCACATCAGAGGAGCAAAGAGAAGGCTCATTGTGCCAGCAGTCATCACTGATGTTGGTGGAGTTAGTGATGGTGATGCTCATGTTTTTCTTCTTTGTGCCGTCTATTTGCTCTACCAAAATTGTTGTCTCATATAAAGCTACTTTCTGTTATTTTTGTAACAATTAAAAAATACTTTTCAACACAATTTATTCATACAATCCTTATTTATAAATGAGTGAACATTGTAGTGTTTTCAGTAAATTGCTTTTATAGATAAGTGTGGTTGTGACTACATACAATTCCAGTACTCAGAAGCTGAGGCAGGAGGATAATGAGTTACAGGTTAGCATGGGCTGCATATTCATACCCTGTTCTTTCTTCCCTAAAAAAAACTGTTGAGGTGAATCACCTTGGGCTATGTATGTGCAGATAGGTACTGATTGATGCTTCTGTGGACTAGACTATAGGCATGTGGATGGTAAAGTAAAGTATCTGTGAATTTATGTTTTCTTTTTTGTCAGTTTGAGTTTTTTGGTTTTCTTTCTTTTTTCTCAGGATGGCAACCTTTTGCTGTCAAGATCCTCATAAATTTAAGGTGCTTACCATCAAGAGTGATGATCTCACTGGATCGGTAACTCAGTCACATAATCTTTGACCTGTAGACTGTCCTATCTATGGGATGGGCTGGGGTAAGGGTGATACACGGATTGTGGGAGTGGCCAACCAATGACTGGTCCACTCTGATACACAGGCAATGAGAAAGAACCCAACCCTGATACTACCTGGAGCTCCTGGACCCAGAGGCTGGATGACTCAGAAACCTAGAATAGAACCAAAGACAACTAGAGAAGAAACATGGCAATGTAATGATACCTCAGGATATTCTGTTGTACTCATAGATTGATACCTAGTCATCAGAGGGACTTCATCCTGCAACTGATAGAAAAAGAGTAAAAGACCCATTGCCAAACATTAGACAGAGCTTGGGGAATCCTGTGGAAGAGAGGGAGGAAAAATTTTAGAAGCCAGAGAGGTCAAGAATATTATAAGAATATCCACTTAGTCAACTAACCTGGGCTCATAGGGGCTCACAAAGTCTGAACCAACAACTAGGAAGCCTGCATAAGACTGACCTAGGCCCTTTACATATATGTTTCAGTTTTGTCCTTTGGTCTTCTTGTGGGACTCCTAACAATGTGAGCAGGGGCTGTCTTCAACTCTATTGCTGGCTGTTGGGACTCTACTCCTCATGCCTTGACAGGCCTTCATATAAGGAGACGTGCTTAATCTTTCCACAACTTGGTATATCTTCTTCTTTTGGGGTTTTGTTTGTTTGTTTGTTTGTTTGTTTCAAGACAGGGTTTCTCTGTGTAGCTGTGTGCCTTTCCTGGAACTCTCTTTGTAGACCAGGCTGGCCTCAAACTCACAGAGATCCATTTGCCTCTGCCTCCCAAGTGCTGGGATTAAAGGGGTGCACCACCACCACCCGGCAGTATATCTTATTTTATTGGAATCAATGGAAGGCCTGTCTTTTTCTGAACAGAAACAGAGAATGAGTGGATTGGAGGTTGGGCAAAGAGGTGATGGTGATGAGAAGGCAAGAATTGGAGAGAAGGAGGAAGAGGAAATTGCACTTGGGATATAAAATAAATATATTTAATTTTAATAATAAAAATGTGATGACCTGAGTTAGTCTCAGGGACCAACATAGTGCAAAGAGAGAACACACTTCTGCATATTGTCTTTTGACTTGCACAGATGCCCCACATATAGCATGTTGGTGCCATACAGCCCACCATAAAGAATAAATATAAAGAAAGAAATAACCCTCATCAAATTCAAATCACCTCAGCTTGTGTGGATATGGTACTCTTAAAGGCAAGAGTCAGGAACATATTTAAGCTGTAGTCATCTGCTGGTTGACTGGGCATGGAAGATGTTTCTGTGGAATTTGCCTCTAAGGCCATTCCCAGCAAGCCTTATTACTTCTCACAATTGCTTCCACATGGGTCTGCTTTTAAGTTTCACCTCCTCTTTCTTGCTACTGAAAGTTACCAAGACTCAAGAGAGAAGAATGTGGTTGCTTGATGTTCAGGACACCGTACTTCCTCTTTCTGGTACACATCAAACCTTCATGTCCATTCAGATTCCAAGCTAGTTCATTTCTACCTGTCCAAAAGTTATTCTTTAACATGCTGTTCTGTTTTATAGTTAGAACTTGCTGATAAAGAAATACTTCAGCTCTCCCAAGTCAGAGAAAAGCATTTTGTCTGTTTGGTAGTAAAGAATTCAGAAATTCTCCATCTTCCCCAAAGTTGTTTAAAGCAAGAAATCTGCTGTGATGGTGGATTTTTTCAGCTACAATAAACAGCATTATGTCATTTCCAACAAAGCAGCAACTGGAGACAAACATAAATTAAGCTGGTCTCAGAAGGACAAATGCTGTATTTTCTCTATATCATTTTTAGACCTTATGTATAGGTGCATAAAGTCACACATGTACATAGGGGATAAAAGTGGAAATGATGGGAAACACAGATGGCTAAATGGAGTAGAAAGGGATGACAGGTAATCATTGGAACTTACATTTTGAAATAGAGTACAATATCACATAAAATAAAAGTATTCAATCTTTTTCATTTAAAAGAAAGAACTAAAATAAATAAAGAAATGTATCCTTGTTTTTGTGTCTTCATAGATATAATTTTCCAGAGACATATTTTAAGTATTTCCTTGCATCGCAGATTTAAATTACTTGATTTTGATGTGGAAATATTCAGACTTCTGAGCTCATAGTTTCTTCTCTTGAAACTTTTTCCATTCATTGGTTTACTCAGGTAGTTGTGCAGATGTCATGGTATGATTGTGGAGGTTAGCAGACTACACTGAGCAGAGTTAATTCTCTCCTTCTGCCATGTGGAACTTGGTGGCTGAACTCAAGCTGTCAGGCTTTTCAGCAGGAGCCTTTATCCACTGAACTATCTTGCTCACCCACTTTTGTTTTGTTTTGTTTTGATGTTACTTAGCTTTGTGAACATATTGAGTGCAATTCTAACACATTTTAAATATGTCATTGTCTGATAAATATAACATCTGAGTCTACTATGTTGTTTCAATTGATTATTTTGTATTGTTATTATGAATACTTTTCACTTTCTTTTTCTCTTGCCTGTTAATCTTTAATTACTTCAGTCCTCATACCTTGAATTAGCAGTCTCACCTCATCAACATATGAAATATCTTTTTTCCTGTTTCTCAAATGTGCCTAATTCAGATCATTCAATGAGACAATGCTGGTAGCAAATGGTTCACTTTGTGAAAAAAAAATTGGTATAACACATTAAATGCCAATAAACAGTGGTTCGGTGACTATAACTGATCTTATCTACCAACAGTTAACATTTTTGGGTAGTTATTTTAGTGTATGAATTTCAGTGGTTTGGATAGTTTCACTTCCTTAGCTCTTGATGGACATTGGACATGAATCATCTCTAAAGACACAGCCATCAGCCCCGCCACAAATTCTGTCCCAGACTAGATGTGTATGCCCTGCATGGTGTGTATCTTCTTAGGAAGAATATGAGGCAGAAAGTATGGGAGTGACTGCAGCTTCCTGTTGCAATTTCCAAATTGAAGTCTGGGTTTATAATGCTAGAGAACAGTAACTGACTAAGTAACTGTTAAATGAACCTCTCTTTCAGATCAGAATAAGAAAAATAGTTTGTTGATTGCACAAACCAAAACAAAACAAAAGGTGTCTAGGCAATTACTAGACAACATCACAAGGCTAAAAAGATGGGACATCTCCATCATTCTATTAGCCTGAAATTTTTGTGTGCATTTCCTTGCATGTTATGCATACCATGAAAAAGAATAGAGTCCATATTGTACAGTTCTGGCAGGTTATCATAGCTTCTGATGTGAAATACCCAGTCATGTAATCCCTGCCTGCAAGTCAGAGCCAGGCAAATTGGGATCATGCAAATCAAGGCAGTTATGGTCCAGAGGTCAGGTTACAGGGTATCAGGCTACATATCTGTGATGCCAGGTTATCACATTCTGTGACTACCCATTTGGGATTCATGGCCCACCTTTGTGAATACTTCTAACAGGGACCTGTCTATTTTCTGGTCTCTCACTAATGGTCTTCTCTTCATAGCACTTTTCTCCCCCTGTAGGGAGGCCTTGCTGGTCAGAGGTTGCAGTCTGCTATAGATTAGCAGCTCTCCCTAGGTTCAGTACAGCATGTAAGACTCCCTCCCTCATCAGCAGGGGCTTCCTGTTCTCTACCTAGCCTTATCTGAAGATTGTCTCTAGGCCTGGATACCTGACTTATCTCAAGGATGATTCTTGACACAGTTTCCTGCAAACTTTATTCCCCTGCTGCCCACACTGTAATTAAGTAACACTAACTGTTTTCAAAGAATCATAATCTAGCTAGATGATAGGATTGTACTACCTAATGCAAATTAGGGTTTGCCCTATCTACCACCCCAATCCTATATATCTCCTATCTGCTGAACTAAACTTGAGCTGACTCACTGAAGTTGTCTCTCAGAAAGCTATTTCCACCATATTCACAGGCTATCCAAAGTTCTCTGCTGCCACTTCTGCCCCATTTTCCATGTGGGCTTGTGGCCAATGGACCACAAGGAAAAAAGGGTATTCCACATTCCATATTTGTCTCACTCACCAAGGATTTCCATCATGATTCCTAGTGACTACATCTCCCTTTATTCTTTCTAACTCCCTCCCTCTCAAGTGTTGTGGGCCAAGGAGACTTCTGGACTGAAGCTCTGCTCACCACCACAGATGAGATGCAGGTACCTCATCTTGATTGTCAAACTCAAAACTGTTATCCAAAAAAGCATTAATTGAAGCTCTTTCATTAACTTGTTTTCTAGATTATTACTTTCCCAACCTTCACAGATGATCTGCTTATAGGTCACAGACACTACCCTTCAAGTAGCCAGAATTCAGCAGCAGCCTGGCAGGGATGTGGAATATAGACTACCCAGCAATCACATGGTATGGAGCTACCCCTCCTCTAAAATGCATATGGAGGAACCCTCCCTTTGTCACTCTGGTCTGTAATGTTCTCTGAGGCCTTGCCATGTTGCTCTGTGTCTGTTCTTGACTTTACTAAATATCTTGCTCAACCAACTGAAGGGTTAGTGATATACAGCCTAAGTTGGATTGAGAAGCTCTGGATGGGAAAATTGACTTGACTGAGCACACTTGTGGAAGCTTCTGCTAAGGAGATCCACACACCATATCTGGTAGCATCACCACTTCCTGACTGCAGGGGAACTGAAGAGAAAATGGACCTTTCAAGCTCCTAAGTTGCCCCTTTGACATCCTATAAAATCCCAGTACTCATATCGCATGCACACAGTCTGACTTGTATGAAAAAACTTTGCCTGTCAGCTGTTCTGCTTTTGGAGATGCCTGTTTGACTTCTTTTATTTCCACATTACCCCTATCAACTTTATATCAACATTACCCTCCCTAATGTTAACAGTCTACCTTGGTATCCCATTGAGCACCAAACCTGAAATGTTTCACAAACTTTGAGAGAAATAACTGGACACCATTGTTACTGCCCACTTCTATCACTCATGGTGGGTTGGAAATACTTTATGTGCTGAGCATCTTCAATGCCCACCAAATTCTCTCCCTTTGATCTTTTGTGTGGAAAATAGTGTACAGGCTGCTATGCTTTGTTGTGGTTTTGTTTTTCTTGAATGACTATATTTGGCAAAAGCAATAGGAGGAACAGGAGTTTTCTCTCTGCTACAAACCCATGATTAAAACTTTGTTCCTTCAAGTTCCATACATTCAGAATGAAATTGAGTTCAAAAGTCATGGAAAATTCATGATGATATGTTCTGAATCCTTTAAAGCAAACATTTAAAATCTGGACATTTTTTTCCTCTGAATCCCATCCACCTCTCACCCCTGCCTTTACTTTCTATCACCTTTTGCTGTCCTGTCAGACACAGGACTATTTTCCAGTGGACTTCATACTTCTCTCACTCCTGCCCCCTTTTTACTAGTCTGCCAGGAAAATTTATATAGTCTGCTTATAGTGTACAAACAGTAAATCCCTGAGGATGAATAAAATATGTTTCATTCTTATCTAGACTAAATATAGAAACTTTAAATAGATGTGGAGAAGTTGTCCAGCATAGAAATTAATTTAATATAAAAGAGAAAAACTTATAAATTTAATTTTTGCAAAGGCAATGGGCTGTCTGGTGAGATGAGATCATCCTATAAGGATGTGAGGTCTTCAGGAAGAAAAGGGTGAGGACGTTCAGGCACCTCTGTATATCCAGGGAGAAAAGCATGATGGTAGTCTCCACAGATCCAAACAAGCCAGAAAATATAAACAGCAAAAGCCATCCTAAGCAGAAAGCATGAGGCTAAGGGTATTGCAATGCCTGGCTTTAGATTAGGGAAAAACAAAAGAAAACTGCATGGAACCAACACAAATACAAATGCATAAAGTAAGGCAGAGTACAGGATGCTCATAGCAACAATTGCCAAATATACACTTTAAGGAAAAGGTACCCTATTCAACATTGGCTCTGGGAAAACTGGATACCCACACATGGAAGAATGGAATTATATCATTTTTCTTATCCTGTACAAAATCTATTTAAAATGGTTTAAATTAATTTATGTAAACCCATGTCCTTGAAATTACTAGAGGAAAAATTCTAAAACACCTGAAAATATCTTACAAAGCTGGAATGTCCGAAAAGGTCTCTAAAAGTTAAAAAAAAAAAATAATAACAAGAATAGACAAATGGGGCTGTACAAAATGAAAATCCTTCTTTACTGCAAAGAAACAATTAAGAGGAATAAAGAGAGAGCCTGAGAACTAGAAACAATTTTATCAACTATATCTCATTGTAAGGGGTACAATATAGAGTACATAAACAACTGAAAAGAACAAAAAAAAAAAAAAAAGAAAAAGAAAAATCAGGTCAATTAATGGTTAAGCCAGCAGACAGTAATAAATAATAAGCAGAAATTAAATATCAACAGAATTAAAAATATCAAACATTCCTAACCATCTAGAATTGAATGGAAACTAATACAACATTAAGATTTTATTTCACCCCAGAAAGATCATGTTTCATCAATAAGATCAATTAACAGACAACACTGAGGAGGATATGGAGATGGCATAAACAATGCCAGAGGAAATATAAACTAAAAACCCAGAGGAGTGCCCTACAACCCAACTCCACCATTCTCGAGTACTTACCCAAAGAAATCTAAATAACTATACCACAGGGACAGTTGACATCCCTGTGACTCACACTGTGGAACTATTCACAATAAGCCAGCTATCCACCCAGCCTAAGAGGCTGTCAGTGCAAAGGTAGGTACAATGTGGTTATGTGAGCAATTGCACTTTGATCACCCCCACCCCCCAAAAAGAGGAAATTCCCATAACTACAGAAAGTTTAACAGAGATAAAGATCATTATGTTAAGTGAAATAAGCTGGATTCAGGAAGCCAAGCACTGTGTGACATGTCTGCAGTAAAAATGTCTATGAAAGGAGAAGGGCAGAGAGAATGGAGGATCATGGGGGAGAGAGATACTGTATGCTTCATCTCATATGAAAAATCTAGGTACACAGGTGCACTTGCACTTGGATTCCAATCATGAAGGGATCTTTGAGGGCAAGAAACCTGTAGGAGCAAAGCAAAACAGCACATGCACAAAATGTTGCAATGAAATCTATTATTCTGCACGCGAATTAAATGATAAACAAAAGAAAAATTAACATTAAATACCAAACAGTTCATGATTATTGGAAAATACACAAAGCAAAGTTAATACAAAGAATACTGAGAACTCCATGTTACTCCATTTGGAAGCACTTCCTTAATATGTAGTCACAAATATCCTTGTATCCACTGTCACATGCTCCCTCTATCAGGTTTTCACTGACCACTGGGTCAACGGTCTATGGTTGAGGACAATAAATATTTGTTTAATACTGTTTAATGAGAGTTTTCTAGAGCAGTCACAACTATTGGAAGAAAGAATAAATGACTGAATAGTGTCGCATCATGTAGGTGTGCTCTCATATATTTTCAAGTATCTGACAAGAAATCCTAACCCTTGGGTACCTTTTACACACCACTTTCATGAGACATTAAAGGAGAGTTGATTTTTAAAGTAAGTTTAGGCAGTGAAAGCTTCCCAAGATAAAGTTTGGAAGTTTATAATAAAGCAAAACATTGCTGAAAGCAGGAAGCACATGAAGGCACAAAATTTACAGATACGTATTACTAGAGTAATACTGTGCCTGGATTTTAGGCTTTACAGCCATGAAAATTTGTGAAAACAAAAATTTGGTTTGAGAAAACATGAAAAGCTAACAAATTGCAGAGGAAAAGACTATATAGAGATATAAGTGGAGATCAAAGCTCTCCAGATAGCTGCAAATGTCATACAAAACATCTCTATGCAGCATGCAGCAATCCCTGAGAGGAAAGAAGACTCATTGTACACAAATCACTCAAAATGGATTTCTGATTAAATGAAACCTCAAACGGACGAGCAGGAAAAATCCTCCTATAGGCATTGCTCTTGATTATCCTGTTATTATAGACTGCCAGTTGTAAAAATCTCCTGGGCATGTTACGTGACTTGGGGGATATTTAAAAGCAAACAATCAATAATGACCAATAAAGATGTGGGAAATATTTTATGTGGAAACTAGCAAAAAAAAATAATAAATGCAGCCTGTGGACATGCATTGCTATTACTTATGCTAAGTAAGCACCCATTTATGCTAAGTGGGCAAAGGTACTTGCCGCCAAGCATGGCATCCTGAGTTTGATCTCTGGGACTAACATGGTGGAAGGAGAGAAGTGACTCCTGCAAATTGTCCTCTGAATTCCACATTTGTATTGTGATACACACATGCTCTCTCTCTGTGTCTGTCTTTCTCTGTGTGTCTGTGTAGCTGTCTGTCTCTTCTGTCTGCCTGCCTGTGTATCTGTCTGTCTGTCTATCTGTCAGTCTCCCTCTCTGTCTCTGTCTGTCTGTCTCTATCTCTGTCTCTCTGTGTGTGTGTGTGTGTATCTATATATGTGTTAATAAATAAAAATATAACAATGACAGTTCACAAATTCAAGAGAACTAATTTGAAGTTAAAATACAGATCATGTGTACAATAACAGGAAAGAGAAGATTGAGTTAACTGAAACACAGAACAATGGTTGTGAAAGCCAAGTGTTCAGCAGCATCAGAAAGTCCAGAAAAATTAGAAACTGTGCTATTGTGGAAATGGCCCTCATTGATGAGCTTGTGGTAAGGAAGGAAGGAAGGAATATGTGTGCCTTGCATGTTCCTGTCATTATGACTGATCATCAATCATATCAATTTGTTCTAGCCGGGTGGTGGTGGCGCACGCCTTTAATCCCAGCACTCAGGAGGCAGAGCCAGGCGGATCTCTGTGAGTTCGAGGCCAGCCTGGGCTACCAAGTGAGTTCCAGGAAAGGCGCAAAGCTACACAGAGAAACCCTGTCTCAAAAAACAAACAAACAAACAAAAAACAATTTGTTCTAAAAGAAGGAAAACTGGTGATTTATTCATTAATGCCTCAAGTATTATTTTTATAGTATAATTATTTTGAGAAATATGAATATAGAGAATATGGGGACTTAGAAGAAGTATCTGACGAGAAAACCAGAACCGCAGCTGTCTTCCCCTGAAGTTGTTAAATAAAGTGAAAATCTTGATAGTAATTTTTACCTGAGTATTATTTAGAAGACACTAAATGGCATAAAAAATAAACTTCCAAAAACTTAATGCCACAGTGTTGCCTCAGATTCTGAATCACCAAAAAAAAAAAAAAAAAAAAAAAATCATTTCTAAATCAGGAAGCAAACATTGGAATTCCATGTAGGCCTTTATAGAAAAGAAAGATAAATAACAGTGCTTGCCTAATAAATAAATAAATAAATGATCAAATAAATAAATAAATTAGTTTAGCAATGTCCCACTTGGCACCCATCCTCAGCCCTCAGACTTCGAAAGAAATTGGGACTGGAGAGATGCCCAAGCAGTTAAGAGTCCTTGCTGCACACTCATAAGGACTAGAGTTTGGAACCCAGCACTCACAAAGTGAGCTGTGACCCCCAGCTCCAAGGGTAGAGTGAATCAACAGTGGGCAGAGACAAAAGGATCAGTGTGCCTTGCTGGCTTCCAGCCTAACTGAGAAAAGGGAAACTCGAGGTTCAGAGAAAAACCCTGCCTCAAAGGAGCAGGCAAAGAGTAATAAAAGAGAATGCCTAATGCTGTTTTCTGGCCTCAGTGTACCCATGGACACATGTACTGCATATGTTTATACATATGGACACATACAGATGTAAATCAATAACTTTTCTAAAAGCAAGGGGTTGTAAAGATGCCTTACCAGTTAAGAAAATCTTCATGTCAGGAAGCTCATAGCCACAGGTAACTCCAGTTCCAGAGAATCCAGTACCTTCTTCTGGCCTCCAAGACACCTGATGCACAGTTAGTGCATCTATGTGCATTCAGGATGTACACATAAAATAATAATAAATAATTGTTTAAGTTACTAAAAAAGAAAGAAAAGTAAGCTACACCACAGATTCAAAGAAATAGTGCTCTACACATTTTCAAATGTTAATTAAAAGGAAAATAATATTAAAAAAAAAAAAAACAGCTTAAACTAGAAGCAATTTTTGTAGCTTGAGAAACCCATCAGAGTTACAGAGCAGCCCCTTCCCATGCCCAGGCTGCTGACACTGGCATGCTGACTCACTGAAGGAGTTCATATGTAGCATCCACACCTTCATGCACCCAGCTGAGTGTTTGCTAACACCCTGTGTGAACTATGGCTGTGCTTATTCAAAAGCAGTCATTAGACTCAAGAAAACCATGTGTCTGGCTTCTACAGCAATGTTGAATGCCAAATTGAATCAGCCTCTCAGCACACTGATCAATAGTGCAAGGAGTGGCTATTTAATACACAGGAAACTCCATTTCGGATGAAGAACAGTCACTTCACAGGCTGCCTCTGACTGCCAAGCTTATCTATATCAGCACAGCCTTCAGACTGGGTGTCATGGAAGGATAGAATTGTAGTTTGGAGAAAGTGTAAAGCTTTCATGTGCATGAATGCTATAGAGACTAATCACCTTTCACACATTTTAGATTCTTATTTATAAATAATGACTGACTCTTCCTGCTGTGGCTTTGAACAACACAGCAGACAACACAATGCCAGGGTAGCTGTTCTCAATGAATTGCTACAAGCTTCTCCCTTCTCATCAATCACTTGCACGGTGCAATCCTACATGGCCAATTATTTTAAAAAAAGTCTAGAACATACATGTACAAAATAAATGTTTATTAAATGAACTATTCTATGGATGACTAAATGAATGAATGAGTTACTAAGGATCCATATGAATTTTCCAGAGCTTTGAAGAAAGGGGGAATTAGTTATGTACATGTGGCTCTCCAGACTCCTATTTTCCATGCTATGCAGCTATGCTGAGCAGTTGTGATGCTTAGCTTTTACAGTTAACTTGACACAATGTACAGTCATCTAGAAAGAGAACCACAATTGAGAAAATGAACAGATCAAATTGGCCTCTGGCCATGTCTCTGATGTGGGAAGAGAAGGGCCCAGCCCTCTATGGACAGCATCATACATGTATAGGTAAGCCTAGGCTATTTTAAAAAGCTAGATGAGGACAAGTCAATAAAAGAGCCACTAAAAAGCTTTCCTCCATGGGTTATGCTTCAGCTCTGCCTTGACTTTTCTTAGTGATTGACTGTGACCTAAAGTGTAAGCCAAATAAACTCTTCTTCTCCAAAGTTGCTTTTAGTCAGAGGGTTTTATTGTAGTATCAGAAAAGCAAAGTAGAATAGCTACCAAAAAAAAAAAAAAAAAAAAAAAAAAAGAGCCAAGCAGAAAACCAAAGGCAGTAATAATAAGTGTTTTCATTGAAATAATGATTGCTAAATGCCAAGCATTTGTTTATACTACTTAGTAGTAATGATAATAAGAATAGCCCTTAGGACACTTTGCCAAGAGTTACACAAAGTACTTTATATAGTTGCTCTGCCAACATTTATGAGAAGATGTGAATAAGATAGGGTACCAATGACAAAAAAAAAAAGAAGCTATTCTAGCCAAGGAACCAATAAGTTTAGTAAGGGTGATTCACAGGAGCATGAATAAGGGATCACCTACAAGCAAAAGAAGAGCCTGTATACCCCTGGAAAAAATGCCTCTCTTCCATCCAGCAATACTTAACTGTTAATTACTATCCGTTCCTGGGAGGGGTATAGCTCATAATCACTTCTCCTCAGCAATCATTAACTGCTTATAAAGTCTTTGCGTCTCCTGAGGCCCTCTTTCTAGCATCCTTAGTTGTCCATAAATCCTTGCTCCATGATGGAAACTTAAGGTCCAATTTTGTATGGATCTCCTTTCAGAAATTGCAGTTGCTAAGAATTCAAGGAGGTAATGACCTTGTCATGCCCAAGGTCAGCATTCCACTATCATGTGCTGTACTGTATGATTTTTTGGAGCATCATGCAAACTATGTTCTATGTCTACCCACATATATTCCATGAGATTTTTACCCTCAATCATCAATGACATTGATCCTCTCCTCTAGGATCAGTTTAGATGGTCCTTTCCTCAAGCTGTCCAATGTCCTTGTGAGCCCATCCCTTACCTTTAGATTGGAAGTATCTTTTCTTGAGGAAAGACAACACACCACAGTCCTAAATTATTAAATTTATCCCAGTTAAATACTTTTCCCTGGGTGTGGTCAAATGTAAACTTCCTGTGTGTTGTGAAATTTGGTGCTTCCTAGGAAGTTCATTATAGCGATGGATGTACAACCTAGACATTAAGAAGTTTTGTTCTTTTCTGTCTTTGTCCAGTTCAATGGCCACATCCTCACCACCTGGCTCCTCTCTAGCAATCTCTCATTCTTCTATAGAGACACTGCAGCTATTCAAAGGTTGGGGTGAGCAATGAGCATGGAGAATTATTCCCATGTAGATTAGTTGATTTTCCTGTTGCTGAAATAAAATACCTCAAAAAAAATAATTTTTAAAAGAAAATGTTTATGGTCACCTATAGTTTGAAGATATACAGTGCATCATTGCAGAGGAGAAGCCACTGTAATGGGAAGAGGAAGTAGCTGGTTATATTACTTTGTAAATCAGGGAACAGAGTGAATAGGAAATAGGTCCAGGGTAATAAACCTCCAGTGTCCCCCCACCTCCCAATTGCTTACTTCCTAGAAAAACATTCTTCCTCTTAAAGACTCTATCATCTTCTATTGGGGTTTAATCAAAGCTTTCACTTTAAAGCAGATGAATCACAATTTATTCTGGAGTCAGTTTTGAGTGACCATCTCCTAGAAACACAAATTCAGATCTCTGGAAGTATAATGTGCCAATGTGGAAGCAGTTCCATGCAGTTTTTATATTAACAGAAAAAAGAACACTATAAATCAATGCATTTTAAGAATACATTGTTGGAAATATTAAGTGGGCAGTTATATAAGGACAGAGGAATTTCAACTATAGGCCTTAGATGCTAACTAATGACATTTTTAGCCCTTCCTTTTGGTGAACACCATTGCGATTTTTGAAAAGTTTTATTTGTTTATCAAAGTATGTCTGATACAGAGGTGAGCAAGGAATGGCTCTTTAGAAGGTTAAATGCATCTAGCAAGAAATTGTAACTAGGCTACAAATTCAAAATCATTCCACACTCTGCATAGTCAATAAAGTTATTAGTCAATCAGCCTATGCAGATTCATCCTTTAGCTCACACTTCCCAAACAGTTCCACCAGCAGGGAGCCAAGTGTTCTAACACAGAACATGTGAGGATGCTTCACATGCAAACCTTGATATCATATACCCTATCAATGCAGGGGTTTGAGAGCAACAAGACTCCACAGCCCAGTTGTGCATGATCCAAACACCTGAGATGTAGGGACACTCCCAAACCTCAAAGCATAAATTGAGACAGTGGTTCTGAGTTTATTTTCTCATATGAGTGGAGATTAATGACCTGGACCTTCATGGAAGTAAACAAAGAAGCAATGGGATTTATTTCTAATTATTACAGAAAAGTGGGAAAGTGAAGAATTAAGGAAAAGTGATAGAACAGACACTCCTGAGAGTGGAGGGTTTGCAAGAGAGGAAAAGAACATTGAGCTCCATTGTCTAGCAGCTTTATAGGACCATGGAAGAAACTGAGCAAAGGCTAAGGTCATCTCTATTAAGTTTGGTTGGTGCTACAAGTTCTCATAGACTCCTGGTTCTCAGGTAATATTATATCCTTCTGAGGTCTTTGATGTAGTTGAAGACTAGATAGTTATACTTTCCTCAATTATGATAAAAGATAAGTTAGATATAAAACCTTAGACTCACAAATATAAGATAGATAGGATATCTTCTTTAATAATATAACTGTAATTCTTGCTTGATAATTGTTTTCTTATATGTAATTTACTATGCAAAAGTTAAAACCTCCCTTAAAAACAAAAAAAGAAAAGAAAAGGGGAAGTGCTGTGGATATTGGTCTGTATAAATAAAATGCTGTTTGCCCAGTGGCCAGGCAGGAAGTATAGGTGGGACAAGAGAGGAAAGAATTCTGGGAGGTGGAAGGCTGGTGCAGAAAGATGCTGCCAGCCACCACCACAAGGAGGATGTAAGGTAATGGTAAGCCACGAGCCACGTGGCAAAGTATAGATCAATAGAAATGGGTTAATTTAAGATAAAAGAAGTAGATAGCAAGAAGTCTGCCACAGCCATATAGTTTGTAAACAATATAAGTCTCTGTATGCTTACTTGGTTGGGTCTGAGCATCTATGGGCCTGGCGGGTGAGAGAGATTTGTCCTGACTATGGGCCAGGCAGGAAAACTCTAGCAACACACGCCAATAGAGGACCCACATGGTCTATCTATGCCCCCCACAGACAAGGAGTTCTCAACTTGGGAGTTGTGACCCTTTTGGTGGTTGAAGAACCCTTTCCCTGGGTAGGCTAAGACCATTGGAAAACCCAGAATACTGTTGTGCCCAGATTGTGACCCCCAGAAAGACTACCAAAGACAAGCATGTCAGAATGCAAAAGCAAGGTTTAATTTAGAATGTCCAAAAACAATACAAGCCTAAGCATGGATTTCATACAATACATCCAACACAGTGGAGGCTGGAAGAAATGGCCACCTTTCTGCAAGCTCAGTTTTTAAAGGAAAAAACTACAAGGTTACATCATTTAGGGGTGCTAGTATGAGTACAATCTGATTGGCTTGCTTCTAGGGGCTTTCTAAAAATCATGGCTTAATCTTACTTCTAAGGGGGGCAGTTGCCCATCACCATTTCTCATTGGCTGCCCTCGGGTGGGGACATTTCTGTGGTAAGTTACCCTGGAAACCAGGGAAAGGACATTCCATAGTCTGGCAGTCATTACCTTGTGACTCTGTACTTTTACACTTCCTGGTTTCTGGAATCTGGACTGACTGGTTTCAGTAACTCATGACCTATTCCTAAAAGAAGAAATCTTAGGCCTTAGTTTTAGGGTGAAAGCATTTTGATCTTATTGCTAAGATGGTTCATTTTGGTCTCACAATAACAGTACCAAATTACAGTTTTGAATATCAATGAAATAATTTTATGGTTGGGAATCACCACAACATGAGGAGCTGTATTAAAAGGTTTGAGGCATTAGAGAGGTTGAGTATCACTGTCCTGAGTGCAGGGAGATATTCATGAGCCATTCATGAGCTAGCAACTAAGTTTGGACTGGTTGAGGTCACCTTTAGTCCATCCCTAACTTGTACTTTGATGACTGCTGACTGATAGTCTCTGGCTGATATCACTACCTCTGACCTTGGTGGTATCTTAGGTGATAGTGATTATCTTTAGTCTCACATTTATGTAACCAGCTTGGGACTTTACATTGCACAACCACCAAGATATAAATGTACTCTTTCTTGGTCACCTTGTATTTTGTGCTTTGTCCATGGGATAGCCTAGGATGTTCTCTTACAATTAGTGGACACTTTTTCACCTAGTCTCTAAAATTTTGATGAATTACAAGAAAGAATATTAAAAAAACAAACAAACAAACAAAAAACCAGAACCTTAACTATGCTCCTCAAGGGCTTATAGGGCTAATGGTTGGGCTAAGAGTGGGTCCAGTCTGGCATTCTTGGCTCAATGCCCTATCTATCCTTTTATCCCTTTAAGTTTTGTTGTCTCATAAGCTAAAAACCCTCTTATTTATCTCCTTTAGTGTTTCAGACTTTGCTGTGTGAGTTCTTAACCTCTCTTTTAACATCAGGCTCTGTATGTGAACAACTTGCCTTTTTTAACATGTGGCCTTCCTTTACCCCTTCGTGCTTCATACAAAAGGAGATCCCCCATCACTGTTAGAAGAATTAGCCTGAGGATGCATCTATATTTGAGATTTTTGTGTAGTAAGATACAACATTAGCCAGTCAGAGCACTGGCAATATAGGCAATGACAGGTATCCAGCTGTCTGACCACAATGTTACATGGCAAATTCCTCTGCCCTCCTGACCTCTTAGCTCAAAGAGTGTGGCTTTTCCTCTTCCTCATCTGGATTTGCTTGTGCTGGGTGTTTTCTTTTATATGCTAAAATTATGTTGAGTGCATTCTTAAATTATTTTAATGTTTACCTTTTATTGCTGTGATAAGCACCTTGACAAAAAGCAACTTGGGGAGAAGGAGTTCATTTGGCTTATAGGTCCCAATCATAGTGAAGGAAGCCAAGGATGGAACTAAAGGGGGAACTGAAGCAGAAACCATAAAGAGATACTACTCACTGGGATGCTCAGCCTGTTTTCTTATTTTTTCAGGCAACACCCTGAGTGGGCTGGGTCCTCCATGGCAACCATTCATAAGAAAATTGTTCTGCAGACTTGCCTTCAGGCTAATCTGATAGAGGCATGTTTTCAATCAGGGTTACTTCTTCCAGAGGTTGACAACAAACTAGCACTTTCTTCTGTCCTTCCACCATGTTGGTTCTAGGGATTGAATTTAGGCAGTCATGCTTAGTGGCAAATTCTGTTACCCATTGTGCCATCTCATCCATGGAAGACAAATTTCTGTCTTAACAAATATCTTAAAACATGAGCTAGTAGTATTTTAAATGTGTTAGTTTCTTGAATTATGCAGAAAAATATATGGAACTACAATCAATTGAAATTATAATAATGATAACTTTTATAGCAACAAGTTTTAATATTAGTCTCAAACTACATGAAAAACAAAAATATTGGAATTGGGATGAGGAGATAGTTCAGTGGTCAACATGATTGTGACCAAGCAGCAAACATGAAGACCTAAGTTTGGATCCCAGAATCCAGTTAAATGATGGGGAGCAGTCCTGGATTCACAGCTAGAGGCAGGGTACTCTGGGGCAAACTGCTACCTAGATAAGTCATGCCTGTGAGATGAGGGTTCAAATGAAAGACTGCCTCAAAGAATAAAGTAAATAGCGAGTGAGGAATGCTCCCATCATCAAGTGTGGAGCCCTCACATTCATGCACACTCCTTCACACATGTACCTATACTCACATGAGTAGACACATGCACATCACACAGAGACACATGAGAAGGGGGAAAAACACTCATTGGAGTTATAAATAATCCCCATATCAATCACAGCTCTTGTTGATCACTCTGCTATTTGTTGTCATGGAATTCCTTATTTTCATGTAGTTTTGAAATATTTCCCATTTGCTTTCAATCCCAACCTGCAGAGCCCATCTTCACATTTCTTAGAGAACAGAGATGTGCTAATGAAATCCATTATCTTTTATTTATCAGGAAATAGTTTATTTTTCCTTCATTTTTCAAAGGACTGTTTATTGCCTCCAGCAAAATCTTGTCCAGATTTCATTAATTGTAGACATTAGTCTACTGCCTTCTGACTTCTGTATAAGGGACCACTGATAGCAGCTGAAGAGATGGCTTAGGGGTAAAGAGTACTAATATCTCTTGCTGGCCAGGGTTAGATTCCCACCACATACACTGGGTAGTTCACATTGTCTATATTTTCAGCTCCAGAGGGATCCAGTGCCTCTGCCCTCTTACACCACTAGCACTCATGTGTACATACCAACAGCAGACATGCAGGCATATACATAATTTTAAATATAAAGGTTTTAACTATCAAGAAAAAAAAGAAAAAAATTCTGATAACTTTATCAAAAATTGTTTGCTATTGAAACACCAAAATCTTTAAACTCTGGGAAGATTTTAGACAAGGAATAAGGAATCAGACTACCAGGGAAGATTTTGAAGACTAGTTGATTGTTTTTAATTTACACCAACAGTCATAAAATTTGAAATATAATTACTGAAGAATTTACATCCTACACAGAGAAGTGGTGTCTGTTATATAAGCAAATATGTTTTCACATGTGTAATTTTTAGCACTCAGTAAAGTCTTATGTCTTTGTTTGCATGATGATGTCTCAGCCTCACAAACCTTTGACTTCTAAAACTTCCCATTCTCTCTTGGAATCTAGGAGAAATTGTTGTCTTCCAAAGAACAGGCCTGTACCTCATGAATAACGAACAGAGAACATGGAGTTGGATCCAGTTCAAAGACATTTGGTTTAATGGCTGCCACGGTTTGGAGACATTTTAATAACATCTAAAAATGTCAGCCTGTGATGAATCCAAAGTTAAACCAAAGAAGCTGAACAGCTATTATTTTATAAGTCAGAAATCATGATAGAATATTCTAAATTCTCTCAGTCTAATTTCTTGGTATTATGTATTATATAACATGATAAAATCGGTACTTATACTTCTTATTAAGTGATGTGGTTTCCAATTTGGCACAAAAGACCATCTTAGTTTTCCTGTTATGTAAATATGGGTATTGCTTTAAAAGAAAATATTAGAAATGTTTCCATTCATACTCAGTCCCAGTGTCTAAATATAGCTTTATAAATAACATTTATAAAGTAATGTGTATGTGTATCTGTGTCTGCATACTTAGGAAACCACCAAAGAACTTAAGGTGGCTTACATAGATACTCACCTTCTCAAACTAAAACATCTACGGAAGTTTAATTTTTTTAATAATCATGATTTTCCTAAACCACTGGATTTCATTATTAACTTATTTCATGTATCTGAGTGCATTGACTACATGTGTGTATATGCACGATGTGTATGTCTGGTGCCCATGCTGGTTAGAAAAGGGCATCTGGTTCCCTGCAACTAGAGTTACTGTTGGGTGTGACCTACTATTATGGTTGCTGGGAATGAAACCAGGGTCTTATCCAAGAGCAGTCATTGTGCTTAACTGTTAAGTCAATATAAATATTTTCATTTTTAATCTCTTTGATTAAACACACAAAGATCCTACACTAGATGGGCAGATTAAGCAATTTGATAAACTTGAGCACAAAGAAAATAAATAAATACATTCCTTTTATGAGAAACTGAAATATAACAAGTACAATGATATTTTCATTTTAGAACTTCAAGCTCACACCTTGGTAAGACACTATCACTGTTAGCTTAGCCTTGATCTTCAAGACTGCATTACAATTCAAAATATTTTAAAAATTTCAAATTGTTTGCTCTTTAATATGCTCATTGTTATTATTGTTGATGTCATTGTGTTGGTGGTGGTCATTATTATACATGCATAATGGGGGTTATGTCACAGTGCACATGTGGTATTCAGAGGACAACTTCATGGAGTAATTTTTCCCCTTCCATCTTCACATGGGTGTTGTGGATTGAACTCAGGTTGCATGCTTGGATGACAACAACATTTACTTGCTGTGGCATCTCTCCATCTTCTCATTCTCTCTCTCTCTCTCTCTCTCTCTCTCTCTCTCTCTCTCTCTCTCTCTCTCTCTCTCACACACACACACACACACACACACACACACACACACACACACTCACACACAGAAGTAGGGATGATTAAAATCTGGTTCCTTACTATGCATCACTTTTCATGCTTCATTTATTTAACAACCCATCAACACTTACTTCACACTTCTAAAATTCTATAATACATCCCAAAGGAAAAATGTCAGCTTATTTGGTGATTATCTTTTTAAAAATGTATATTTTTATTTTGTTTCTCAAATTCAATACAAATATTTCTTTCCATTGCATATGTGTGTGAGTATCATTTTCAGGGACAATACAAATAATAATCAAGTCCTGTGCTATTCCATGTTCACAGCAATTCTAAGTTTTCATCCAGTTTCACACCCATTTATTCCCTTACAGCAGGTGGTAGAAGTGTCAATTTCTCAAGGAATACACTAAGACTTGTGCATTCTGATATACAAATATAGTTCCATTTGATCTGATTCATCTGGAAGATATTAACACAGAAAACCACATTCCACACAATTTTGATCTTTATTTCCTGAGGCGTTGCCTGTTAATACTCAGGTTGGCCCCTTTCCTAGACATTTGACCTCCTTTTCTTTATTGGTTTGTAGTTCTTGATGGATAAACATATATAAGATATGTACATGCATTTAACATATATAAGAAATTAAGTCATTTTATTTTATTATATTTTTCCCTGACTTCAGATAAAATAACAAGCCCTTTCCTAGGACCTCTAAGTCTAAACTACAAGCAAGCGTAGTTTAATAGAGTCTCATTCATAAGTATGGTAGGGTTGCTATTGCTCTGATGAAGTGCCATGATGAAAAGTGATCAAAGGAAAGGGTTTATTTGGCTTGCCTCTTCTGAATCACAGTCCATGGAGAGGAACCAAGGCAGGAACTCGAACTGTGGCGGAACATGGAAGCAGGAGCTGATGAGGAAGCCATGGAGGATTACTGCTCATGCGCCTGCTGTTCCTGCTTTCTTTTTATTCTTTCTTTCTCTTCTTTTGTCTGCATAATATTTTTTATTTGGGAATTTCATACAATGTATGCCATCACATTCTCTTGCCATTCCGCTAAGGTCCACCTTACCACCTTTGTGTGCCCCTCAAAAAGAAAATAGATACACCAAGTTCCACTTGTGTTGTCTATATACTCATTGGCACTTTGTCAATTTCCTAGTAGCCAGCCTTTAAAGTCCTTCTTCACCCCCTAAACCTCCCCCAGAAGCCATCAATGTGAGGAGCTACACTTCAACATCTTTATTACAATGTTTAAGGACTCTTCAATGGCTTCCTGTGTAGACTATTTTTTTCTGGGGGTGGGGGTTGTCACATATACCTTCAATGTCCCTCATTCTCAATTATGAGTCCTCAGTCCTTGATTCCACTGCAAAAGAAGCTTCCTTGTTTATAACAGATAGTGACAGCATGGATCATGGACTTCCACATGGTTTCCAGCAGGAACATGGACCACCGACCCTGGATCTATTAGCACAGAGGTGGCTCCATACGCAATAGGTGAGGCCCATGTACATCAAACACTGTTTATGAAAATGCCCTGTTGGCTTGCCTGATCTTCTGCAAGCATTTTCTCAATTGAGTTCCCCATTTCAGATGAGTACAGCTTATGTCTAATTGATCTTAGTCAGCACACAAGCCAATAAAATAGAAATTCCCTTCTAGAATGCACATTGATTAGCTTCATTGACTTCAGATCATTAAGTCCAACACTGGGTAACATGGAGTGCAATGAACTGGCACTAGGGACAGTTGGTCACAAAAATGTGCTGCTTCTAATTTAACAAATTAAATTTAGTGAGGGTTCATAATTCATGTGCTTCCATTCGTTTGGCTATTTGTCCCTGTGCTTTTTGCAATCTTGGATTCAACAATTCACTCTCTTGCAGACCCTCCTCTTTCTCGACAGTTGGACACCTGCAGCTCCACCTGGGGCCTGGCTGAGGATCTCTGCTGGATCAGGCCCTCTGGATAAGTGAGATAATTGAATAGCTTGATCTGCTTGGGAGGCATCCAGTCTGTGGGACCAGGATCTGTCCTTAGTGCATGAGCTGGCTGTTTGGAACCTTGGGCTTACACAGGGACACTTTGCTCAGTCTGGAAGGAGGTGACAGGACCTGCCTGTACTGACTCAACCAGATTTAAATGAATCCCCAGGGGTGTCTTGGTCCTGGAGGACATGGGAATGGAGGGGAGGGGCTGGGGGAAAGGCAGGGGTGGGTGCGGGAGGGGGGAGGACAGGGGAACCCATGGCTGATGTATAAAATTTAAAACACATAATAAAAAAGAAAAAATTATTTATAAAAAAAAAGCAAAAAAAAATTAGTGAGGGTGGGGTGGGCTAGTGTTAGTGTCATTTGGGTATAGGAAAGGGCAGAAAAAGGCATGAAGCAGGGAGAGTTATTGATTGAAGATGGAAATATCCTAGATGCCTGGGCTATCTAGGATAGAAGATGCAGGTAGATTGGAAGAAAGAGAGTCTCAGCTGCAAGAAGCTGACATATAAGTGCACATGGTAAGACTCACAAAGAAGGCACACAAGCAAAAATGGCATTTAAGACTAGTGGAGGCTCAGTAGCCTGGCATCCTGAGTTTGATTTCCTGAATCAAGTGGAAGGAGATCATTTGTAAGATGGTCATCTACAAAGGTGAAATGGGATGAGTATGAGCTCATCATACACACACACACACACACACACACACACACACACATATGTTAATTTTAAGTTGCCTGTACATTATTAACATTTAAAGTGAGGCAGTAAGCCACATTTGCTTGAAAAGAAGTATGAATACAGCCCCACTTATAAATTTACATAAAAGATTCTATGGAGATTTTATTTTGTAACTCATATAAAATGTTCTTGATTTTTAAAATAATTAAATTAAATAATTTGTGTGAATGTGCCATACTTCATGTGTGGAGGCCAGATGACAATTTTTAAGAGTCTGTTCTTTCTTGCCCCTTATGAGGACTGGGGTGAGACTCAGGTAGCCATGTCTGACAGCCATCACTTTTACCTGATGGATCATCTCCCTGGCTCCTAGTAACAGTGCAGTACATGATCATGAACTTCATTGATGACAGTGTCTGTGGGAATGTCATTCCTGTTGGCCATTCCTTTACTGTAAACTCAAGTCAAATTATTTCATTCTTGTCTATAACAGATGAAAATGGTTTAGCTTTTAACTGTACTTCATTATAAAGAGAGGGGAATCCTAAGTATATACAGTTAAAGAAAAATCTTTTACATTTATTTCCAAATAAGTGCAAATTCAGAAGTTCTTAAAACATGTGATTGTTTCCCCAATTCTGTTTGTGTAACTTCTCCCACAAACCTACTTCTGAGTGGACATCTCACTTCATCTGCCTTTAACTAGCTGCTCCCCAGATGTATGGAAGAGTAATATATACTAATGAAGATTTTGTTTATCATGTAGCTAGTGAATTTAAGATTATAGGCTATACTCCAAGAAGTAAAATTTGACCACCTTTCCTCATGCAGCAAATTACAGCTAAATTGGTAGTTCTGGATTTTTTTTTTTTAAAGGAATGTTACAGGGAGCTCAACAGAGAAAACTATGCAAATATAGTCTGTAGCCAATTGAAAGTCCAGGCCCAACTGGAACCTTAATCACTTAGAACAAGGGGATTTTAAAGGTAAAACTCACAACCCATAATCTTTCTCACAGCTGCAAGAGAAGCTTTGGCACAAGCAAGCCTTTTACAAACACTAAGATAAGCAGTTAGCCGGAGGAAAGGGAATATTTGCACAAGCAGGAAGTATAACAGAAACCAAGATGATTAGCTGAGGCACCTTGACCTTTGATTGCTAAAATAAAATTAGATAATTTTCCACAGGATTCTTCATCAAGGATGTCAAATACTCATCAGACCTAAAATAGTCTCATCAAGAGTATGAAATGGAGGAAACTTTGCACTGTCTTCCCCTGTCACAGGAGTCAGTGGAAGGGAGGATTCATTTTGGTCACATTAGAAAACAGAGCAAAGAGATCCAGTGATCTACTCCAGTTCATCTTTGGGGTACTGGTGAGATTAAAGTTCAAGCAGAGGCCAGGGATATGCACATCTAAGCAGTCCTGGTCAAGCTATGGTCTTGCCTTCCACTGATTCATCATTAGTCTCATTGGCATTGTGGTCTGGCAATGTTTTAGAATTATGTGAAATCTTTATCAATCTCTGCCCTCTGGCTAGTGCCTTTTCCTTGCCTCACCATGAGATTCCTGGGGAAATTCCTCTTTCTTTATGGTCTATTGTTTCAGTCTTCTGATGGACTGAGAGACACAAGTGTGCTTTAGAATGTCTTTATTTCTTTCAGGCCAGTTATAGTTCATCTGGTTTAGGAAAGTGAGCTCAGACTCCTGACACATAGCAGTTGTCCAGGTTCCTCCCAGCACACAGGCATAGTGCAGGTTTCTCAAATCTCCAAAACCTCCATCACTTCTTTGTGAGAATGCCAAGAGTCTTGTAACTCTCATAAACACTAATAAAAATTTGCTGAATAACAGAGAACACAAATTTAATAAGTTCTACTGTAATGCATGTGTATTTTTTTCTTTCAAGATTGAGTCATTTTTTTATATAATCTCTTTAAAGGAGCAAAGGACAGAGCAGAGCTATTAATAAATTGCTAAGTCTGCTTTCATCCATTTCCAGTAAACTCCTTAAAAAAGTAAATATTTCTATAACACCCAAATATGTTAAAAGCATTCCACAAACATCTATAAGTGTAAACCACATAATTAATGACTGTGGTGGTTTGAATAGGAATGGGCACCATAGACTCATGTGATTGACTGCTTGACCCTTAGAGAATGGCAATATTAGGAGATATGGCCTTGTTGGAATAGGTGTGACCTTGTTGAAGGAAGTGTATCACTGTGGAGACAGGCTTTGAGGCCTCATATATGCTCAAGCTGTGCACAGTGTGGCAGACACACAGTCTCCTTCTCCTGTCTGCACATCAAGATGTAGTACTCTCAGCTCCTTCTCTAGCACCATATCTGCTTGCATGCTACTATGCTTCTCAACACGAGGAAAATGAACTAAACTTCTGAAACTGTAAGCCAGTCCCAACAGTTTCTGTGATCATGATGGTTCTTCACAACAATAGAAACCCTAACTAAGACAGAAGTTGGAAATAGGGATTAGAGTATTGCTGTTATAGGCCTAACCATGAATTTTGTTTAGGGAAATTTGGACTTTGGAATTTTGTGTTAAGGAAAGCAGTGGAATGTTTTCAGAACTCCTTAATGGGCCATAATAGTATGATAATGAAAAACAGTCATACTGAGGGTGATTTAAACTGTAGGGATGTATATCAAGAAATTTTAGTGGATAAGAATGTTAGTATGTTGCCTAGAAATCATTCTTGTGATATTTTGGTGAAGAATGTGACTGCCTTTTGCCCTTGTTCTAAGAGTCTGCCTTAGGTTAATGTGAACAGCTTTGGATTAATTCCATTGGCAGATGAAATTTCAAATCACCCTAGTATTGACTTTGTCTTGTGGTTATCAGTGTTCACTCTTTTGAAGATTTATAATGAAAAGGAACAAGTTGAACAAGTAAGAACACAAAATGTACAGTTTGAGAAGAAAGGGCTCACCAGAAAGTAGAATGCAGCGACGTCCAGTATTAAAGGAGAAAAACAGATTAAAGAAAAGCCTGATATTAAATGGAATAAATAGAGTGGTAATCTCAAGGCAAGATCTACCCTGCTAAGTTTGAGAAAAGAAATTAAAGAGAAATTTAGGTCTAGGTATGGTGGTGCACACCTTGGTCCCAGGACTCACAAGGCAAAAGCTTGCAGATCTCTGACTCAAAGGCCAATCTGCTCAAGTACAGGATAGCCAAACTTAGATAGGGAAGGAAACCAGGGAAAACAGAAAATTGGTGAAGATCTAATTGAAAAAGGTGGCCATGTTCAATCTTCAGCAAGTATCAGGACTTGGCAACTTTCACCACTTTGTTCTGGTGTTAGAGTCAAGTATAGAAGAAATATATTATAGAATCTCCCTCCGCAGCTAAGGAAAGCCACTGAGACCTTGTGTGTGACAGGAATGTCCATGCATGGAGGCCCAGAGAGGCCATTGCATGAAGCTGTGAAGGTGGAGCCTCAATTGCCTTGGAGACGTCAAGATGTTGGAGATGCCAGAGTCCTGGGATACCTGTCAATGAAAGCTGCTACCAGTGAGTGGAACCAGCCCAAGAGAAAGAAATGTGATGCAGTCAACAAAGCTGAAAGGAGTTAAAATTTGGAAAAGAGTTTTGGCAGCAAACATGGAGATGCAGAGTTTGGAGATTGCCCAGCTGTTTTTGATCTTTCTTTGGTCAGTATTTATTTCCTCACTGTGCTCCTTTCCCTACCTTTTGGAATGATAATGTGTATCCTGTGCTTGGTATGATGGAAGTATGTGATCTCATTTTCATTTTTGATTTAATAAGGGATTACAGTCAAGGGATTGTAAAAAATTAAGAAGAGACTTTGAAATTTGAACTTTTCAAGAAAAAGTTACAGACAGTGGAGACTTTTGAAGTTGTACTTAGTAAATTTCTGCATTAAAAAATGGCTACCAGTTTATGGAGACCAGGAAGCAGAATGTGGTGGACTGAAGATAAGTGACCCCCATAGACTCATAAGTTTGAGTGCTTGTCAAATTGGGAGTGAAATTATTAATATGTATTGCCTTGTTGGAGTAGGTGTGGTCTTGTTGAAGAAAGTGTCACTGTGGAGGTGGGCTTTGAGGTGTCATATTGGGGAACCTACCTGCCTCTATTTTAAAGGCAGTAACCATTGTACAATATTTCTAAAAGTAAATTATGTTTACTGTGAGAGTTGAGTAGCTCTGTTTCCCACACCTGACCTTCCCCAACTCATGATCTTGATTTCTTTTGGGAAATACCCTAACCACCCCTGACCCTCTCTGACCCTGTCTGACTCTCCCTGACCCCTCCCCTTCACATGGTGGTGATCACATGATTTTTTAAGTTTTTTTTTTTATTTTAATTTCCTTATTGCCCCATTGTGTTCCTTCTGTAAAACTACTCATGATTTTACTCCTTAAAAGGGGTCCAAGAGGTAGACTTGGGTCTGTTCTCTTTAACTTGATTTTGGAGGCAGTTGTTGGCCACCTCTTGGGTGTACCCAAATAAAAATCATGCTTGCTTCAGATCATCTCAAATTGTGGTATTGTTCTTATTCTCTCCATTGATATTAATGATATATAATCAAGCCATGCCCAGTCTGTCAGTCAGTTTCAATCTGTGGCCTGTGGATCAGATGTGGAATTCTCAGCTCCTCCAAAACCCTGTCTCTCTGTATGCCACCATGCTTCTTGTCATGAGGATAGTGAACTAAACCTCTAAAATTGTAAGTAAGCTCCAGTGAAATGTTTTCCATTATAAGAGTTGCTGTGGTCATGGTGTCTCTTCACAGTAGAAGTCCTATCTAAGGCAGTGTCCATTGAAGACCTGCCCCCATTTATTATGTTTTTTAATCTCTGCTCGTCCTCTGACTGCTTCTCATCTGAAGGCTCAAAAAAGTAGGCTGAATTAACAAAGTCACATGGCCACTTTGTAGTGACTTTACAAGGCATCTCCATTTTGGAAAGGAAAACTACATTATCTCAGTAGAAGTATAACTATTTCCCCTATCTCTTTAGCATGGCTTTAAGGTGACTCTGCCTTTCTGAGGGGTGTCCCTTAGTCAGATGATTGATCAGCTCAATTGTCTTATCTCTTAAGGGTGGAGAAAATGGATGTCTGCATTGACAGGCAGATTTCATTTCATCAGAGGGAAATAGGTTCCCCTTAATGGGCTGTAATGGTATGGCATCATCTCCCTAAAAGTTTTTTTGTCTGAGGAGTAGATTGTAAAGCCTTTAAATTCAGTGTCATAAATTCTATTTACCATGTAAATTAGAACAATGTTTAGTTTTCTTTAATAAATTGTTTACATTTACTAAGCTATGGAGAAAAGGGACCCTACAGAACCAAATCTTTGAAAACTGTCAACTAAAACAAACAAATCTGTCTTGCAAATATAACTTTATATTTTATTAGACACTTGAAGTAGTCATTTCATTTTCGTTCTTATCAACTCCACTTTTATTACTGAGCTAAGTTACTGACAAGGGAATAGACAATTCCGTTCTTTCCATACTCTGATACCCCCATGCCATTAATCTACATTGTTATCAAGCATGTATTCTTATCAATTAGTTAAGGTCTATTAAAAAACAAATTTGCTTAATCCATATTAAAGTCCTTCTGCAAGCATGTGTGTAACTATACTAACAGGTGAGAAGACATTTCAAAGAAAGATACTTGTGATATCAGACTACTGAAACAATGGAACTAAAAGAATTGAAATTTCATGAAGGGGTGTAGGATTTTGTCAAATGCCTTTTCTTCGTCTAGTGAGATGATCATGTGGTTTTTTTTCTTTGAGGTTGTTTATATGGTGTAATACATTGACAGATTTTCATATGTTGAACCACACTTCCATCCCTGGGATAAAGCCTACTTGATCATGGTGGATAATTGTTTTGATGTGTTCTTGGAATCTGTTTGCCAGTTTTTTATTCAGTATTTTTGCATCAATGTTCATGAGGGAGATTGGTCTGTAGTTCTCTTTCTTTGTTGCATCTTTGTTTGGTTTAGGAATCAGGGTAATTGTAGCCTCATAGAAGGAGTTTGGTAATATTCCTTCTGCTTCTATTGTGTGGAACAATTTAAAGAGTATTGATATTAAGTCTTCTTTGAAGATCTGGTAGAATTCTGCAGTGAAACCATCTGGTCCTGGGCTTTTTTGGTTGGGAGACTTTTAATGACTGATTCTATTTTTATAGGAATTATTGGACTATATAAATGGTTTATCTGGTCTTGATTTAACTTAGGTATGTGGTGCCTATCCAGAAAATTATCCATTTCTTTTAGATTTTCCAGTGTTGTGAAATAGAGGTTTTAGAAGTATGACCTGATGATTCTCTGGATTTCCTCATTGTATGTTGTTATGTACCACTTTTCATTTCTGATTTTGTTAATTTGGATGCTCTCTCTCTGTCTTTTGGTTAGTTTGGATAAGGGCTTGTCTATCTTGTTGATTTTCTCAAAGAAACAACTCTTTGGTTCATTGATTCTTTGTATTGTTCTCTTTATTTCTATTTTATTGATTTCAGCTCTCAGTTTGATAATTTCCAGGTGTCTGTTCCTCCTGGGAGACTTGCTTCTTCTTGTTCTAGACTTTTAAGGTGTGCTGTTAAGTCACTAGTGTGATATTTCTCCAGCTTCTTTATGTGGGCATTCAATGCTATGAATTTCCCTCTTAGCACTGCTTTCATAGTGTCCCATAAGTTAGGATATGTATTCATTTTCATTGATCTCTAGGAAGTCTTTAATTTCTTTCTTTCTTTCTTTCTTTCTTTCTTTCTTTCTTTCTTTCTTTCTTTCTTTCTTCCTTCCTTCTTTAACCCATTGGTGATTCAGTTGAGCATTATTCAGTTTCCATGAGAATGTAGGTTTTCTGTAGTTTTTGTTGTTGTTGAAATCTAACTTTAAACCATGGTGGTCTGATAGAACACAGGAGGTTATTCCAGTTGTTTTGTATCTGTTGAGATTTGCTTTGTGGCCAAGTATATGGTTGATTTTAGAGAAGGTTACATGGGGTACTGAGAAGAAGGTATATTTTTTTTTGTTCATGTGGAATGTTCTGTAGATATCAGTTAAGTCCATTTGAGTCATAACATCAGTTAAGTCATTTATTTCTCTGTTAAGTTTCAATTTGGCAAATCTGTCCAGAGGTGAAAGTGGGGTGTTGAAGTCTTCCCCTATTAATGTGTGGGGTTTTATATGTGATTTAAGCTTTAGTAATGTTTCTTTTACATATATGGGTGCCCTTGTGTTTGGAGCATAAATGTTCAGAATTGAAACTTCATCTTAGTGGATCTTTCCTGTGATGAATATATAATGTCCTTCATGATCTCTTTTGATTGATTTTAGTTTGAAGTCTATTTTTTGCTGGATATTAGGATGGCTATACCAGCTTGCTTCTTAAGACCATTTGATCAGAAAATCTTTTCCCAGCCTTTTATTCTTAGGTAGTGTCTATTTTTGAATTTGAGGTATGTTTCTTGTATGCAGCAGAAAGATGGGTCCTGTTTTCATATCCATTCTGTTAGTCTGTGTCTTTTTATAGGTGAATTAAGGCCATTGATATTAAGGGATATTTATGACCAGTGATTGTTCATTCTTGTTATTATTATTATTATTATTATTATTATTATTATTATTAATTCATTTATTTATGGTGGTGAGAAACCCTGAACTGACCTGCATTACAGATATTGGCCTTGGAGGAGATGGGAATGGAGGGGAGGGGCTGGGAGAAGGCAGGGGTGGAGGTGGGAGGGGAAGAACAGGGGAACCCATGGGTGATATGTAAAATTAAAACACAAATATAATTTAAAAAATAAAAATAAAAAAGAAGTTAATAAATAAAAAAAAGAATTGAAATTTCCCTAGGAGTCCAATGCTTATGGAAGAGAAAGGCCAAAAGCCTTGGTGACAGCTAGAGAAGGAACTGGTTCCTAAGAATGGATTTAAACCATTCCTATAGCTGTCAGGCCACTCTGAAGAAATAACTGGAACCAATGATGGTTAAGTGATGTCCTCTTGTGGATGTCACAGATTGAAATCCAGATTCTTACGCCTGGGAATAACTGCAATAGAGACTCACATTTAGTAAGAGAAATGAACAGAGTCCATTAAGAAAGAGAAGGCCACTCTTGTATCTTAGTCATTGTTCTATTGCTGAGAAGAGGCATTATTACATTGCAACTAAAATAAAGAAAAGCATTTAATTTGGGCTTGCTTACAGTTTTAAAAGTTTTGTCCATTGTCATCATGGCAAAGAACACGGCAGCATGAAGGCAG
Source organism: Onychomys torridus (assembly GCF_903995425.1). NCBI lineage: Eukaryota > Metazoa > Chordata > Mammalia > Rodentia > Cricetidae > Onychomys > Onychomys torridus. The sequence goes on along the minus strand of NC_050453.1, from coordinate 90,863,378 downwards.
ACATGGTACTGGAGACATAACTGAGATCTCTACATTCTGATCAGCAGACAGCAGGAAGAGAGAGGCACTGGTCCTGGCTTAGACTTCTGAAATGTCAAAGTCTCCACCTAGTAACACACTTCTTCCAGCAAGGCCATACCTAGCCCAACAAGGCCATAGCTAATCCCTGTCAAGTAGTACCACTCCCTAATGACCTAGCATTCAAATATATGAGCTTATGGAAGCCATTTTTGTTCAAATTTCAGACCTTGAGCTGGGCAAAGCATAATCTGAAAGCTCCTCCACTAATCTCATAACCAGTATAGGTCATCTACACCTTGTCTGTCATCTCTGGTATTAGTGTATTAGGGTCTTGTCCACAGTCTGTCTGCTAAGTGTAGCCCAGTTCCAGAAAGAGTTTCTAGTTTTGCTGTCAACTGGCTTCTCCTATGTTAATTTTGCTGCTTCCTTGCCTTCCTTCCCTGGCTAGACATCTTTACTTCTTATTCTCCTCAGTGTGAAGACATTGACCGAGCCTTTTTCATTGTTTATTTTGTTTGTTTGTTTTTTAATCTTAGAACAAGCAGCCATGTTGGGTTTGGAGAAATGTTGAAACTATTCTGACATCTGTTTTGTCATTTTACAATCAGGAATGGGAACAGAATGATACATGTGAGTTAATTACAATGCCAGATTGTGCTAATTGTCATTTAGTGCTATGAATATACATCCAAAAAGAAAAAAAAAAAAAAAAGCTCAGGAAGAATGAAACAGCATTCCAAAGAAGTTAGGATCTTTTCAAAATTACTGTAATTGTCAATGGCAAAGCTGATCTGTATAAAGAAAGTCCACATGCTTCCAGATCTCCAGGGCAGTACTCCCCTGGAGTCATACTGCTTTTGTGCAGTATACATGGCTCCTAAGAAAGGCCTACTTCAGTGGTTAATGCTAGTTGTTAACAGAACTTGGGGCCACCTGAGAGATGGCTCTCTGAGCATGCTTGTGAGGATTAGCTACATTGTGTGGAGGAGTGAAAACCTGGGTGATGCTGTTCCCTGCCTGTGCACCAGTCTGCCTTGGTCACTCTCTGCTTTCTGACTGTGGATGCCATGTGACCAGCTGTTTCAAGCTCCTGTCACCTGACTTCCCCTCCATGAAGCCTGCTCTTTGAACTGTGAGCCTTGGAATAAACCCTTCCTCCCTTACGTTGATTTCATCACAACAACAAGAAAACAAACCAAGTATCCAAAGTGTTGTGAAACAGGAAGGTACAGATCTAAAGCCCACAAGCACTGTTCCACTTCCATCATGTTGCTTAGCACTTGGCTCACTTCACCTAGAGACGTAATGGCTCATGGAGAGTATAGAAACTGGTCCTGTGGAAAGGTCGCTGCCTTCCGACCTCCACCACCTACTCTGTTCTACTCGTTAATAGAAAGATAAATAAAAGAATGGCACCCTCCATACCAAGCAACTCAGCCTCCCATGCTTTCCATCGACTCCTGTTTGTCGTGGTCACAGCCCACAGCTTTGAATCCTGGCTTCCCTAACACCCCACCCACATTTTCTAATCTCAATCTGTCATATTGGTTTTCAGTCCAGCTTCATCAAGTTTTTCTTTAAATCACAGTCTTTGTGTATTTCTGTCCCCTACATCTGCATCCTTAAAATCACTTCCAATTTTATTATGGAACAAACAGCATGTTGCCTCTACCCCAAAACCACCTAACTTAACTCAGAGAAAGACACTGACTGAGAAAAAATCATGTAATTACTGGAAAGAAATGTCCTTTGTAGTCAGCATCTCTGAATACAGTCATGGCCCCAGCCTACAAAGGCAAATTTTTTTTGTATTACTATCATCAAAAGCCCATTACTTTAAGAAGGACCACACACATTTTAAATGATGGTGCCAAGGTATTTATATGAATCTGCAGTTGGTAAATAGTGAGTACTCTGCACTGGACCAGTAATGCAAGAGGCATTGGAATATTTAAAATATGAGGCAATCAGGCATTGAACCTAATATTTACTCTTTGAATCACTTAACTATAATTTATCAACTCCCTGTGTCTTCTGAATTTCCATTGACAGAGCATATATCATGAAAACCTCCAGTGCAGGCGAAGGTCATAACACCTGGTAAGTTCCATGGTGGTGATATTAGAATCTAAAGATACATTCATTTTCTGAAATATTCCATTCCCTTATGAAGTGAGGACAGACCAAGGGTTTATCCCAAACAAAATTAGACAAACCCTTTTCCCCTGCTCATAAATCTCACAAAGCCTGTCACAGCCTTCTGAGCTCATTTTGCATAGTGAGATTTTATTTGCCTCTTACCCCTTTCTCTCACTTCTCATCTCACTCATATAGTGACTGGGTATATGACAGGCGACTTAACTACATGTCATGAAAACCATCACTATTTGTTTCTGAAAATCTTTGAGCATATATTTATCAATGTGTAACTCAGCTCAGAGGGAATGCTTTCCTGGCCTTATCACTCAAAGGGCAGAAGTAGAGGTGAGGGTGTGCGAGCCAGTAGGTGTTCGGTGGAAAAGGCAGGTACAGGCAGACCAAGCTGAATTTAATCTTTGCCATTTTGTAACTGAGGGGTATTGGCAAACTAAATCCACCATATTGTCACTTGCTAATCTGCATACTGGGGGTTTATTGAAATTGAAAAATAAATTCTGTAATGTAATGAAAATACCTAAAGTATGCAGTATTAACAAACATGCAAACCCACGTGATAGGCTTATTTCCCAGTACATAGTATATTTATGGAAAGCAGAGATTTCTAACTGTTAAAATGTTTCAATAGCTGCTAGTAATTGAATGTCACTGACATCAGAGTTAGGAGGTATGTTTGAACTTGATTCTGTATTTCCTTGTGAGATGTCAGTAAGCAACATATTGGCACTTTTTATTTAACTAGTTTATTTATTAACTTAGATTTGTTTGTGATTATGTCATATGTACATATGTGTATACAGGTGTGTGCAAGTGTACAGAGGCCAGAGGTTGACCTTATATATTCTATTCTATCATTCTCTACCTAATTCGCTTGAGGAAGGATCTTCTGCTATACCTGGAGCTAAGCTAGTACTGAGCAAATCATAGCGATCCTCCTGTGCTCCCTATACTCATCATTGGGGTTACAGACTCATAAAGCTATACCTGGCTTGTTCTGAGGTGCTGAGGATTGAACTGAGGTTCACAACCTCTTTCAGCAAGGTCTCTTATGCATTGATCCATCTCCTTTGAATCTTAGCATACTTATTCATGAAAAAGGAAGTTGATGGTAGCTCTGTGACAGTTATAAAGTAGTGTGAAATGGAGCTTATATATTAACAAAGATATCCACAGCACTTCCCCTTTTCTTTCTTTTTTTTTTTTTTTTTAGGAAGGTTTTAACTTTTATGTAGTACAATTACATATAACAAAACAATTATCAAGCAAGAATTACAGTTACAATATTAAAGAAAATATACTATCTACCTTATATTTGTGAGTCTAAGGTTTTATATCTAACTTATCTTTTATCATAATTGAGGAAATTATAACTATCTAGTCTTCAACCACATCAAAGACCTCAGAAGGATATAATATTACCTGAAACCAGGAGAAGGATGCAAGCAACTTTCGGGAGTCTTGCAGGGTAGACGGAGACAGCTGGCAGCCTGGACAATCACCTAATGTTCCTTTGTAAAGTTGGGGCATTTGTCTTTAGCCCTCAGGGCTAGAGTCTCTCCGTCAATTTTCTCAGTGTCCTGTAGAATGTCTGGCAGTTTCCTCTGTGAAGCAGGAACCTGAAGGACCATTTTGTCAAGCAAAGTTTAGTGGTCACCTTTCTATGGGTCCTGCATGTAGAGTCGATCAAGCAGTCCAGGCAAGAACAGTTTCTTGCCCAAATGGCTATTTTTGCCAAGGTGAAGATAAGATATGAAGTGTCTTCAATGCCCATCCTCCTCTCTGAAGTAAATCGGTGCTGCCAGGAGCAGACATGTCTCACTGTCCAGAAAGCCTAAATTTTAAAAGTATTTTAAATGCCATATTCTGTAGGTCTTTGAAGTATTTGAAGATTACCTATCTATCTGAAATATATCTTTGTATATCTAGAAGACTTAACTAACTTTGCTATGGATATGATTATCATAGATGACTAATTATTAATCTATTTTTAATTATCCATTTCAATTTAAAATGAGCTATACAAACATAATACCTTAAACACAAGTAGAAATATACATAGAGTATAACAAAATTAACTTTATGTTTGTATCAATAGACTAAAATCTATACCAATGTAAAACATTTTAAACGAGTTGTTGCTCTTTAGAAGTAAGTTCATTAATCTACCCTTTCATCCTATCATATCTATATTATATCCCCTTTTTATCTTTAGAAAAAGATTGCATTTATAATCAACCTGTTTTAAATAAAATAGTGGTTTTTCTCTGCCTCACACCAGAGGGCTCTTCTGATTTGGGACGAAAGAAGCTCTTAACCTTTTCTTTTAACAATGTGCTTGGGTTTAGAGAAGGAGTGAGCCAATTCCATCACCAAAGCCAGCTGGGAATTTGGGAGTAGTTTTTTTTACTACTTCCTGCTGGAGGGGGGTGCTGTATCTTATGGGGACACAAAGAAAATTTTAGGATTATAGAGTAGTCTGTGAGGGTGAACTTCTGAGCCAGTTGCCTTGAAAGCATTCTGGATGTTGGATCATCTGGGCCATGGTGTCATCGGAGACCTTTCAGGTGGTCTTGGCTGATCAAACCTGATATATCTTAATCTGGAACAAATCCACAGCCTCTGGCTTTCTGTGGAAACAAAAGCAGAGACTCTTTTCCAAAGCAACATATCCTTATATCCAAATTTTGAAGTCAAGGTACCTTTAAAATTTACATTTTTGTTTAACTCAACAGCTTTTACGATCAAATCTTTTTCTGCAGTTAAAAATCCCAAAGACAAGACAAACCAGATTCTCTGTGTAATATCCATCTTTGTAAGACTAAAACACCACTGTGGCTGCTGGCTCTGCCCACCTCAGCTTCACAACATGGCGGTGGTACAGTTTACTGCCAGCTCTGGGTCTGGAGCCATGTGTACCATCAACTATCAGAAGCAGTTCTATCAATCTATCAAAGCAGTGCATAGCCCAGAAACCTTTTTTTTAAAAAAAAAAAAAAAAACTAACAAAGGCTAAATATACCATGCAGCAGAGTAAAGTGTGGCTTGTAGATTCCTCATTCCTGCCACACTGCAGGTCAGAGGAACATGCCAGGAACCCGCCATAGTAGCTCAAACCGGCAGGCTGCCACTAACTTGAGAGAGACAACTAGGAAGCTGTTTTTAGCTCTGTTTAGAATCTTTTTTCTCAGGTTTTAGGTGGAAACTCTTGCCAACACGTTGGATGCCATTTGTAGTTAGAGAGCTTCTCTCCAGGTTCTACCAAGCCCCAGCAGTCCCACAGCCCATGTATAAAATAATCATACAGACACTTACATTATTTAAACTGCTTGGCCATTAGCTCAGGCCTACCATTGTCTAGCTCTTACTCTTAAATTAATCCATTTCTGTTAGTCTATACTTTGCCACATGGCTTGTGGCTTACCAGTGTCTTTACACGTTGCTTCTCATGGCGGCGGCTGGCGGTGTCTCCTCCAACCTTCTACTTCCTAGAATTCTCTTCTCTCTTATCCTGCCTATACTTCCTGCCTGGCCACTGGCCAATCGGAACTTTATTTACACAGAGTGATATCCACAGCAGACACACTGTACAACACATGGTGGAACTATGCTTTGTTTATGTGGTGTAGTTTGGGTTTTTGTGCTGTGTATAGATGCTACACATGTATACCTGTATATATATGGGGAAACCAGAAACTGATACCAGCTGCTACCCTCACCTTATATTTTGAAAGAGGGTATCTCACCGATCCTGGAGTTTGCCAATATAGATAGCTATACTGGAGAGTCCTAAGGATCTTCTAATTCCCCTGTGCTGGAATTGGATACATGTGTTACCACATAACCTTTTCACATGAGTGCAGGGACCTGAATTCAGGTCCTATTGCTTGAATGGAAGGCACTTTAATAATGGAGCTTGTTCTCTAGTTGCACTTGATTTTGTGGTCTTTCTGTTGTTGTTTTGGTTTTTCTGTTTGTTTTGTTTTGTTTTGCTTGTTTTTATTTTTGATTTTTTTTTTTTTGGTTGTTAAATCAAAGTTTTTCTTAAATTTCCTGGCTGTAGAAATATTTATTACTATAAAAATAAAGGTAAGTAAAATATGTTTTTAGATGCAGACTGAAGGGGAAAACAGCAAAGGGCAAATGTTGTCATTTTGACTGGAAGCAATGAAAGCACAATATCAATATAATGATGATCTGGTCCCTCGGGAGGTTTGAACATGTGCAGCTCCACAATATAATGACAATCTTGGCATTTGAAATATAAGATTCTAGGCTAGCCAGATGCCTTAGTGGGTAAAGCTGCTTGTTGCCAAGTCTGAAGACCTGTGTTCAATTCCTGGGTCACACATGAGAAGGAAAAACCACCTCCCACAAATTTTCCTCTGAGCTACTTATGTGTACCACAGCATGCACAATCCACCACACCACACAAACACACATGCACACACACATACACACAAAAAAATTATAATAAATAAAAGTATTGAACTATATAATTGACAATGACTACAAATCAGAAAAATTAATCCCTTTCTGATTTGGAGACTGTAGACTGATTACACATTATCTTTCTGTCTTTTTAAAAATTTATTCTCTTCTCATAGAGTGCACCCAATTGCAGTTTCCCTTCTCTCCACTCTTCCCAGCTTCCCCCATACCTACAGATCTATTCCTTCTCCATTTTCCGTCTAATAAGAGCAAGCCTTGCAGTGATGTCAACCAAAAACATCACAACAAGATAAAATCAGACCAGATGCAACTGCTCAGATTAGGGCTAGATGAGATAACTTAGTAGATCAACAAGGGTTACTACAAAAGTGCCCTGACTGAAAATATGCAAAAAATTAAATGCATTCAATTGGCTTGATATATGACCCAAAAGAACATCAGTCATTATTGGTAGTAGTAGTAGTAGTAGTAGTAGTAGTAGTAGTAGTAGTAGCAACACTTTGAGATAGGGTCTCACTGTCTAGCCCAGGCTTGCCTGGCACTTAAACCAATCTGCCTGCCTCTACCACCTAGTGCTGGAATTAAAGCCTTCTAGTAGCACATCCGGCATGACAGTTATTTTAAGTTGAATTTGAGAAAATCATGACTGATCTCTGAGTCAAAACTATGCCATTGTAAATGTGCAATAGAAATCCTTTTCTCCTAGTTAAAAAAATGCATTTGAAGTATTAATACGTTATATGAAGAAGATAGTAAAAGGAAAATTGAGTCTCTTTGCTGCAGAACTGTGGTGCTTTGGATATGATAGCCTTAGAAGTAGAGCTACATGTTGGGACTGAAGGGTGAGTCAGTGAAAAAAAAAAAAAAAAAAAAAAAAACAATGGCTGGGAAAGCTTAAGGACCTTGGTTCAAATTCCTAGAATCCACACAAACTTGTATATGGTCACATATTCTTTCTCTAGCCCTGGTGCTACTGTGGGGAGATCAGGGAATCTCTCAAGGCTCTTGTGTCCTTTAGTCTAGCAATCAGCAAGGAAAACCTGTCTGAAGGGGCTGTGGGGGTGTGGAGTGGAAATTCATGCCAGATACTGTCCTCTGACCTCCATATGTGTGTTGTAGTGCACACATTTGCACACACACACAAACACACACACACACACACACACACACACACACACACACACACACACACACACCGCATTGTAACATCATTTTAAAAGAAATAAATTAATGTTCTTGGGATTTAGCTCAATGACGGTGATTAGCTACCACACCCAGATCTCTGGGTTCCTTCTGCAGCATACCCGGGCACAGGGTCAGGGGAGAAGCAACAATAAAACCCTCTAAACCTGCTGATGAATGCAGTTCATTATTGTATTTCTCAAAACTCTGCCGCTTCTGGATTCCACCTCTGCTCTCCCTAGCCCCACTCTTGGTGTGCCTGATTTCAGCACTTCATGCTTGGTTTCCTCCAAGTGTTTGTATTTCCTGTACAAGGGTGACTGAACGGTGTGTCCTTGAGATGCTTCACTCTTCAGACGCCATTCATTTCACTCTAGCTAGAGTTTTCCTGCCTGGGCCACAGTCAGGACAAATCTCTCTCACCTGCCAGGCCCATAGACGCTCAGACCCAACCAAGTAAATACACAGAAACTTATATTGCTTACAAACTGTGTGGCCATGGCAGGGTTCTTGCTATCTAGTTCTTATATCTTAAATTAACCCATTTCTGTTAGCTATAAGTTGCCACATGGCTCATGGCTTACCAGTACCTTACATCTCGCTTGTCATGGCATCGGCTGGTAGTATCTCTCTTACCCAGCCTTCCACCTCCCAGAATTCTCTTCTCTCTTGTCCTGCCTATACTTCCTGCCTGGCTACTGGCCAATCAGCATTTTATTTATACAGAACAATATCCACAACAGTTCACCACCCGCTGCTTTGTACCACGTCTCCTGTCTACTATTTTTCTTTTCTTTTGTTCCCCTTATATCCCTCCTCCCTTCTTTTTTCTCTGTTCCTTTTCTTCTTCCCACCCACTTCCCCCTTTGCCCTTCCCTTCCTCCCTCTGTTTGGGTAGTACTTAGCAACTTTTGGTTTACACTTCATTTTTTTAATGTCTTATAGTTCAACCCAATTGATGAATAAAACTTTTTTGTCCTTGGGCTCCACTGCTGGATCCTCAGCTCCAGAAGAGTTACTTGTTACTAGGTATATTTGATAAATTAATGTTGAACTAATATTTTTAGAAAAATGAAAATAAAGTCATTAGTAGAGCATTCATATCAAAGAATTTCTAATTTTAAAAAATGAAAGAATAATGTCTATATGTGGTGGCAAAAATCTGAATCTCATCACTGGGAGTCTAAACAGGATTGTGAGTTCAGGAGCAGCTTGGACTACATGGCTAGATTTTTGTCTCAATAGATAAGGCTGGGGAGAAAGCTCAGTGGGTAAGAGTGCTTTCTTCAAGGCAAAGGGTCCTGTTTTGATTATCTAATACCCCCACAAAAAATAAACAAAAGATAAATGTGACCATGTGTTTATATCTATCACTGTGGTGGGGAGCAAAGACAGGAGGGTAGCTGAGGATTGTTGGCTTCCAGCACAGCTCCAGATCTCCTGAGGGACCTTGACTCAAGGAAATACAGCAGAAAGTGATAGAACAGAACATGAGATAGCTTCCTTTCATCTAACACACATGCACATTGCAAACACCTTACAGACATCTATATAAACATACAGAAAGACAAATAAAAACAGAAAAGTCAAATGTATTATCCAATAAAGAGGTTGTGAGTATTTGCCTATCAGAAAAAAAGATAGCAAGGTTTGAAGCAGTCAGTGCTCACAGAATACAGCCTCTGCTCCCTCATTCACAATGTGGCTGCCTCTTAGGGTTTTTGCCCAGTGACCAAACCACTTAGAAGAGAATCTTGGGAAGTTGTTCATTGAGCACAGGACTCAGGACTGTGTGTTTATGTATGGTTGTGAGTATTACAATACCTTGTGGTATAGCTGGAAGTAGTGGGTAGAACAGGTGCCAGGCTACCTCCACTTAAGCAGAAAATCATCAGGGTACAGTTTGACAAAACAAAACAAAAACAAGCAAACAACAACAACAACAACAAAAAACTAACAATGTCAATATTTTGATTTAACCAGCAGTGTGGAAGGAATTAAAACCACTAGAGGGAAAAAGCCTAGATAATATTTGAAGAATTCTTGTCTTTAAGAACTATAAAGAACCTAGCATAGGGTTTGCAAATCATCAAACAATTTTATTCAGAATTGTACATGCCCCAAAATTATAATTTTGAAGTACATAAAATGTCACTTATAATAGACATAAGTGATACATGAGACTTCAAAGACTAATCAAAATGATTATTTTCTTGGATATGATAGAGACATAACATAGTTTGGAAGGTAATATATATAATTTTTTTTTGGTTTTCTGAGACAGAGTTTCTCTGCGTAGTTTTGGTTTCTGTCCTGGACCTTGCACTGTAGACCGGGCTGGCCTCAAACTCACAGAGATCCGCTTGACTCTGCATCTGCCTCTGGAATGCTGGGATCAAAGGTGAGTGCCACCACCACCTGGCGTAAAATAATATTTTAATTAAATATGCATGTTATTCATTATGACTGGGAGCACATGCCACATTGTTCAACTAAAGTTCAGAGGCGAACCTCTCAGCATTATCTCCCCTTCCAACATGTGGGTGTTGGGTGCTAGGGAGTAGCAGGTCCTCAGTCTCAGCAGATGGCCTCTTCACAGAGCTGCTTATTGGCCTTGCTTCATTGCTACTTTGAATGCCTATGAACAAAAGCAACCCTGTCTCTCTGTAAGCAAATTTCATAGTTCATGTTGATTGTGCTCTGATTCTTGCTTCTCAGCTGGGTGGAGACTTAAAACACACTCTAGAGAAGAGATTCCTTTCCTTCTCATGTCTCCATGATTACCCTGTCTTTCTTTCCTCCTTCATGATTTCAATATTGAAATGCCTACCGTTTGAGGTCATCTGACTGAGAGACAGAGCCAAGGTGATTCCTCTCACTTCAGCAGGAGGCCAGTGCTTCTCTACAGCCTCCTTAGGTTGGAGCAAAGCTTGGGAATGGACTTTCTATCCATGTGCCATCCTCAGGACAGGTTTTCCAAGAACCTGAACCCTCTGTGTTGGCTGCCTTCACTTGTCATGGCATCTGTTCTTTAGGTCATTGGTTTCCACAAATTTCATGTGTTTTTCCAGTGCGAGAGCTGAGGCTGTTTCTTGACTTGAAAATCACAGAGAAAACTTCAAAGGCTTCCATTTAAATTAGAAAATTTAGCCTTAAAAGATATGAATGGTTTCTAAGCCAGAATCAATGGACTGTTCCCTCCCTCACCTTGTGTCTCTCACAACTCTTGTTGTTAAACACTGCTAAAGACACTCAGTGTTCTTTAGGTGATCAGATGAATGAATAGATCATTAAAATGTGATCAGTGACTGTGAAATCAGCAGACAATTGCATCGATAGGGGACCCTGTGGAATAAGCATTGGCTGACAATCTTGTCTGCTGTGCAGCTTAGGCTATGCACAACCTTCTCCAATTTCATAAAATAGTATATAAAAATAATAGTTTACTCAAATTTTGGCCACCCAAACTCTTCAAATACAGCAAAGTCTTCCATTATGAATAAGCAATATGGTGCAGAAGCTGTGGGAAAATAAAGATCCAAAGAAATCTTCCAGTTCTTAAAAATATTCCAGAAGCCTAACAGATGAGCCCTTCCAGAGAGTTGGCTTCCAACTCCACAGTGATTTCTCTCTCTCTAAGCTATCATATATAATTATACCTCATCTTCTAGGCCTGGAGGCTGCCAGTGGCCAAGGACAGTACTTGGAGCAGTAAACACCACTTTTATAACATCATTGTTATTAATCTAAATGTAATTGGAAATTTATTGCAAGTAGGAGTTGGCTATATTACATGACAGTACCTAAGGCACAGAGGACGCCTGATGACTGTAGGACATTGGAGGCAGTGTGATCCTACAGAGTGGGAAAGCAAAATGGTTGGGAGTCTTCTGTGACCTTGAATATACCATCAATATCTCATTTGGGGAATCTCCTTTCTAACATAGCACAAAAATGCCTAGCACAGTGACTAGGCCATCGGTATTCCTGAGAGTCGTATATGAAGTAGATGTGGGAAAGCATTGGCATTAGTAAAGATGAGTTATACAGAAAAAGCTGCCCCATTGGCATCCCAGTGCCAATATGGTTATTGCTTCCCAGAGATATATTTAATCCAATTCCCTTGTCTCTGTCTACACTTATTTCACAATATCTTATGTAGACAAATCTTTTGTTGACCTCCATTGTTAAGGAAATGCCTTCCACTTTCCCACCAAAATCATTTTTCAGACAGACATAGTGTCTTTCTGCATACAGACTCTCTACTCTGTCTCAGTTTTTATTTATGCTCAAGGATACCTTCTCTAGAACTATTTTGGGGGATTCCCCCCCCAAAAAAATAACATTCTGGACACTCAGTATTTAATGTACCATTTAATAAAATCAGCAAGATGATGAGAATTCTGAACAGAGAAGCCACATCTCTCACTGCTTTCTGGAATATCACCTTTTAAAAGGAATGGGCATTTTACTTACCTTTTATTACAAAGTTAACATCCCATTTAGTCCATAGGCTTCAACTCTGATTTGTTAATGTTTTTCTTGTTTTAAAAAATGGAAAGTTAAGTAAATAAGTAATAAGAAGCTAAAATAGGAAAAAAATTTCTCAGCCTCAAAATGTAAACTACTTTCTTCCTTGTTTTCAGCTTTCAGTGTTAGCCTGACTATGACCATGTCACATGGGTCACATGTTAGCCAAACCTCACTCCTCAAGAAAACTGCCTGTGCTGATATGGGAAGCATTGTGTCTTTGCGAGGTATGGAGATGTTCTTGTCTCAGAGATATATATCTTGGAGTAAGGTGCTACACAATTCAACAGCCAACAGCCGTGGATATTGATCCATATAAATAAAGTGCTGATTGGCTAGTAGCCAGGCAGGATGTATAGGCAGGACAAGCAGAGAGGATAATTCTGGGAAGTGGAAGGCTGAGGTAGAGAAGACACTGCCAGCTGCCTCCATGAGTACCAACATGTAAGATACTGGTAAGCCACAAGCTATGTGGCACGGTATAGGTTTATACAAAAGGGTTAATTTAAGACAGAACAACTAGATAACAAGAAGCCTGCCACGGCCATACAGTTTATAAGGAATATAAGTCTCTGTGTGTTTACTTGGTTGGGTCTGAGCAGCTGCAGGACTAGTGGGTGAGAGAGATTTGTCCTGACCAGGGGCCAGGCAGGACTGGAGAAAACTCTAGCTACAACCATAGCCACCACAAGCTAGTGGCTTCTGGATTTTCTTTTCATAAACTGTCAGAATGATTTTGACTATAACATCAGTGAGCTTAGAAAGGAGGGCATCATGGCATTATAACTGGGAACTTAAGAGAGAAAGAAGGCAGAAATTTTGTATAGCAAGAGTGAGTATAGGAAATGGGGTTCCATTGACACTAGTCAAGGCTGTTTCTAGGATGTATGGAAGAAACTTTGGTGATAGTTGGGAGTTATCAGTGCAGTCCAGATGACTCAGATATCTAAGACCCTCAGTTTCAGTCATATGTAAGTTCTGGATAGGGTACTTATCTCTATGTTATCAATGTAATCAATATACCCAGAAGCCAGAGCTCTTTCCTGACATCCTTGTCCTCATACCTGAAGAGAAACAAGGATATGTTGGGGTTTCTGGCCAGAAATAAGAATATTTATAGGTACCTACACTAAACTGCCCAACCAGATTTTATCTCCTGTCCTTATCCATGTCAAGTAGCCTAAGCCACAAGGCACACATGACCAACTCTCCTACATGGGTTATATAGCAGGTCACATATTAATTGGGGGTACTTCCTCAGAGCACAAGGTTTCTTCCCTCAGACTCATTGCTTTATGTGGCAGGACTGGAACTTCTCGCTTCACCCAGCACCCCTTGCTGCATGTTAATAAATCTGAGGAATTATCCAAGGCACTGCAGCCCTGTGTAGAACCTCCGGTCCTCCATCACCACCAAATCCTAATAATGTGGATGATTGTTTGTACTTCTCTCTAGAACATGCATGAGTGCAGCTGTTAGGTTGATATGATAAGAGAATGCCATGTTTTCATAGAAATGTCTAAAGTCTTTCTCAAAGGGACTCAACCACTGTGTGTTCAAGACCAAGCACCAGCTGTTTTTGTCTCTACTCTGCATTGGTCATATGTATGCTGGCTGGTAGGTTGAGTTGTTCAAACTGACATACAATTATATAACAAAACAACTTTAACTTACAGTAGTATCTGACTAATTTTGATAAACAACTTTTGTAATGACTTCTGTATGTAACCATTGACATGTAGTATTTCTTTCTGTGAAGCGTCCAAATATTTGGTGCTCTCAAATTTACAGAAAGTAAAATTAACTTTGCTTTTGGTAAACAGTTTTTGGAATTTGCTTTGGGTAACACAGTTCTAGAACAACACCTTTACTATAGAACTGATTCTCAGATGTCTCTGTACTATACATTCCTACCAGCAATGACCATGGATAGCTAAAAATCTCTTTATTCCTAACCCTTTCTGAGAAATTTAAATCAGTGCAATTATGTAGTGTCTAATATATCTAGGGTCTCTTTTCTTCACTTTTGTACCACTTAGGAATTTTTCTAAGTTACAGTGTGCCCAGTCTGTCATTCCTTTTGATGCTGAAGAAAATTCCATTTTAATTGCCAGACTTTGGGAGGGAGAAACCAGAAGGTTCAAGAGATAGATCAAGATGGATAAAGCTTTTTACAATGTTATATTTTGTAAAATCGGGGGTCTGGAAGCAGAAAGTTTCAGGACTGAGACACAAAATAATGTTTATTCATTATAACTTCCCTGTGCCCATTCGTTTTCTGTTACTGTGATAAAACATTATGACCCAAAGTAACTTGGGGGGCAGATTATTATTTGGCTTACAGAAACAAGGCAACCATCTAAGGAAGCCAAGGCAAGAACTCAAGGCAGGAACCAGATGGCAGAAACTGAAGGTAGATCATAGAGGGTTAGGCCTACTGGCTTTCTGTTACATCTTTCTTACACTGCCTAGGTCATCTGCCTAAGGATGGCACCACCCACAGTGGGCTGAGACCTTATGCATCAATTGCCAGTTGAGAAAATGACCCACAGAATTGCCCAGGGGCTAATCTTATAGAGAAGTTTATTTTATTTTTGTATTATACTATTATTGCATCATTTCCCTCTCCCCTTTCTACTCTCCAAAGCCTTCTGTATGCCTCTTTGCTCTCTTTTAAATTCATGGTCTCTTTCTTCATTGGTTATAGTAATACATATGTATATACATATATACTTTCAAATATATAAATACAACCTGCTCACTCTGTATAATGTAATGTATTACATGACTGGCTGCCTAAACATAAACTGAACAAGGACAACAACAACATTAGACATAGCAAAATGGACCAGGAAACCTCCTGAGGCCTCAGTCCTACATAAAGAACTACAGGAAACTAAGGAATGCTGAGAGAGGAGAAACTATTTCCCCTAGGTAAGAGGACACCGATTGGTTATTCATTACCAAATGGTCAGTCATCCTTAAGACAGTTATTTAATTGATGTTTCCTTTTCCCACAGGTGTCAAGTTGACAACAAAACAAACCAAGGCAGCCCCTGTAGCAGGAAATAAAAAAACTAGAAAGTGCTGCATAACAAGGAAGCCATGTGTCCTGTGCTATGGGACATACTGCACGTACACTCTATGGCAGAAGTCTGGCTGGATAAGACAGTGGAGCTAGTTAACGTGTGACCACAGTCAAGCTACCTAGAACCCAGGATGGCCGGCATGTTGGAGGCACTGGTCCACCCTGCTGGTAGCAGTGGGAATCTGCATCCTGGTCATAGTCTTCTCTGTCTAACATATGTGTCCTGGTTTCATTCTTGTTGTTCTAGTAAAACACTATAAATAAAAGAACTTAGAGGAGGAAGTTTATTTGGTTTATACATCTACCTTTACAGTCCATCACTGGGGAGAGTCAAGGCAGGAACTTGGACCTACTGCACACATCATATCCACACTCAGTGGCAGAGAGAAATAAGTGAACACCAGCTAAGTACTCATCTAGCTTTCTCCAGTCTTATATAGTCCAAAGTCCCAAAACAGAAAATGACAACACCCTCTTTCAGGCCGAGTTATCTCCCATTGATTACAGCAATCATGACAATCCCCTACAGATGTGACTACAGGTCAACTTGATCTAGACAATGTCTCATCAATACTCTCTTCACCAGTGATTCTAAAGTGAATCAAATTGACAATTAAAAATTGCCAGGACAATAAGCATGAGCCAGTTTGTCCTCCATCTGTTGAAGGACACTAAAAGACAATTTTAGTGACTATGAATACAGTACTTAATTTTTTTTTTGTAGTTTTAAAATTATATTTATGTGAATGTGGGAGAGAGAGGGTAGGTGGTGGTAAGAGTTGTCCATGTAGACAGGATTCATATGTTCTTGAACTAAGATTTAGAGGCATTTGTGAAACACCAAGAGTGGGTGCTGGGATCTGAGCACCAGTCTCTGAGAGAGAAGTAAGCTCTCCTAACCACAGAGGGATCTCTCCAATACATATGAGGGAGTAGTGAAACCATTGAACTAGACTATCTTCTGCATAGAAAGAAAGGTTTATTGGAGACTCAAACTGCTGGAGCTGTCTCTGGGCTTGTGGGTGAAGAGCAGACAACAAAATTGTAGAAATAGCCTTCCCAGTTTTAAGGGGACAATTAAAGGTGGGGAGCATGTATGAGTCAGCACAGCCTGGGGGTTAGAGCAGCAGGAGGTGGAGTTCAGGCCAGAACAGCTTCCAGTGAGCATGGGGACTTCGATCTGTTACAAGCTTGTTTGAGTAAATTGGAAACTAGATACCCTTGCTGGAGGTAGTTGGCTGTAGACAGCAGATAAGGAAGGTAATGGTTTTCCTTCACAAACAGAAAACTGCTTTTTAAGATTTCTGGACGATATAGAGTTTAGGTAACAATCCTGTTCACCCCATCTGAGTCCAGCCTGAACTTTGCCTAGACAGTTATTTAAGACACTGTCAATAGTACTTACTACCTTTGCTTGAGCCCACTTTGGATCTAAGATCCAGCCCCACATGTAGTTAGCTTATGTTCCATTCTCTGGAGTAAAATTGCCTCCTCTTCCCCATGTTAACTGGGTGATGTTTTGTGATCAATGAATTGTTAATGTTATTATTTACTTATTACTCACAGAAGCTCCTCCAAACAAAGTGGGACATGACAAACTAGACTGCCTCTCTGTGGCTAGACCAGGAAAGTAGACCCTGTCTCACCAGAAACCTAGACTTGAGGCATCTGGGTACAACATCAGTATTTTTACCAGGCCCCAGATTTACCCTTCCTGTGAGACTTCTGCTTCCCCTCCTCCCACTAGGGGGATTTGTTCTCCAGAGGCTCCTCTTGCTCTTCTTCCTTCCTTTAAAATTGTCTTGCCAGTCCATCCCTGAGGTTTGCCACTTACAGTCCCACTTTTTGGCATGGATTCTACTCTTTATTGTTCTGACCATCCTTGTTCATCATCTCACAAAGACTTCTTCAGATATGCCATGATATGGCTTTTATATTATTTCTGTATTCAGTGTGTGTGTGTGTGTGTGTGTGTGTGTGAGAGAGAGAGAGAGAGAGAGAGAGAGAGAGAGAGAGAGAGACGAGAGACGAGAGACGAGAGACGGATGCATGGGGCAGTGGGGAGACAACTTGTAGATATTGCTTCTCTCCATCAGGTGAGTCTCAGGGATTGAACCCAGCTCATCAGGCTTAACAACAAGCCCTTTTATCTGCTGAGCCATCTTATTGTCCCCATATCTGCAACCTCACCCTAGATCAATTCTTTATTTTTAGTTTTTTTATGAAGAAACTTTCAATTTTTATTATTTGTAATTGTTTATTTGTGTATGGGGAATACTCATGCCATGGTGCAGGTTTGGAGGTCAGAGGTCAACTTATAGCAGTCAGTTCTTTGCTTCTACCATGTGGTTCCTAGGTACCAAACTCAGACTCTCAGTCTCGGGTACAATTATCTTACCCACCCCAATCTGCCAATTTCTTGCTTCTTTTTTTCATTCTTCCATTTCTTTTTGAGATCTATTGTTATTTTGATTATGTGTATGCACGTGTGTTTGTGTTAGGATAAGTGCATGGCCACAAACCTGAGAAGATTTCAAGTCTCCTACAGCTGGAATTCCAGTTGCTCTGGAAATTAGTGTAGAGAACCCTTA
Source organism: Onychomys torridus (assembly GCF_903995425.1). Classification (NCBI taxonomy): domain Eukaryota; kingdom Metazoa; phylum Chordata; class Mammalia; order Rodentia; family Cricetidae; genus Onychomys; species Onychomys torridus. Next base: position 90,845,360 of record NC_050453.1, on the reverse strand, counting down.
ACTTGCAAAAATAGATCTACCATATTACTCAACTACAGCACTCATTGGCATATGCTCAAAGATTTGAAACACTGCTCCATGACTACACGTTCATCCATGTTCATTACTGCCCTATTTGTACAAGGGAGGAAGTGGAAACAACCAGATATCCTTCAACTGAGGAATAGAGAATGAAAATGTTATACATATATATTAGAGAACACTATGCAGATTTAAAGAAATATTAAATTATGAAATTTGCATGTAAAAAGATCAAATGAAAAATTACATTAAATGGGTAACCCAGGCCACAAAGAAAAACATAATGAATTTTTTTCATCACTTGTTCATGGTGTTGAATCTTCAAATGTGACTCTATAACCTGGATTATCTCCAGAAACTAGGAAAGAAGAAAAAGTAAAATATGGGGGTGGGGGATAGAGAGGGGCATATCAAGGTATGAGTGATTTGAAGAGAAAAACAGAAAAGGAGCTTTGATTAGAGAGGGAGGATCAACACAAAACAGGAGGGAAGGAAAAACAGATGAAGGTAAAATAACAGAAAGGATGTCTGAAAATGTCAAAAGGCATCATATATTATTTAAGTGCCCCAAATTACATATAATACAGGTAAGTCTGTATATAAATATACATATGATATTTAAATGAAATATTCGTAGCAGGGCTGAAAATGTTCACCTCAAAATCCTTAGATTATTTCACACAAAAAAACACCACAAATGGCATGATTGTCCAAAAGACTTCCATTAACTATAGCTAATGCCTTGGCTTGCTTCTCAGAGACTGAAGCTCAGGCCTTATTGCTGAAGACACCAGGCACTTTGGGCACCAGATGTGGAGGTCATGAGCTGGACCTTACTTGGTATCTACTTTTCATGGAACTGGAGGCACGATGCAAGTTTCCAGGGCAGGGAACAATCAATAGTCCAACCCCAGCAATGGCCGTCACAGCATAATCACCCTAAGCATTTATGTTTTTTAAAATTCTAATTAAATGGGCCAGGTGGTGGTGGCACATGCCTTTAATCCCAGTACTCGGGAGGCAGACAGAGGCAGGCGGATCTCTGTGAGTTCGAGGCCAAAATGGGCTAAAGAGTGAGTTTCAGGAAAGGTGCAAAGCTACCCAGAGAAACCCTGTCTCAAAAAAAAAACAAAAAACAAAAAACAAAAACAAAAAATTCTAATTAAATGCATATTAGTAAAGTAATTTGCTCCTAAAGAATTCTTGTCCATGTGTTTGGAGATGTGGCTCAGTTGGTGAAGGCCATGTTTGGCATACATGAAGATCTAATCATCAAGTAAATCAGATGTGGGCCACACAACTGCAATGCTAGCATTCAAGAGACAGAGCAGCAGGGGGAGAAGTTCCAGGTCATCGTCTTCCACTGCACAGAGGTATGACGACTGCCTTGCTGCACAAGTCCCTGTCACACACATGCTGTAGCATGTATTTGTTTAATCACCATTTCCATTTCTTTTGATGCTTTTGTTTAATTTTTGTTCTCAGCTTATAATACTTTAGCTTTTGAAATTTTGATTTGATTGGGGTGTGTATACAAGTACATGTTTGTGTGTAGTGTGTGTGTGTGTGTGTGTGTGTGTGTGTGTGTGTGTGTGAGAGAGAGAGAGAGAGAGAGAGAGAGAGAGAGAGAGAGAGAGAGAGAGAGATGCTAAGAGGAACCAAGAAATATCTCCTGGAGCTGGAGTGGTAGGTGATTTTGGGACCCCTGACTTGGAAGCAGCATCCAGTCCTGTGTGAGAGCAGAAGTGTTCTTTAATGTTCAGCCATCTCTCCAGGCTCAATTTTCAGCTTTTGTTCATCTGGATTTTATGAGCTTCTTCAGGTAGAAACATGGATAAACTCATTTGGATAATTATTTTCTTTTATAAAAACTATTTATGTGTATGACTCTTTACCCATATGTATGTACATATGTAAGCACATTTGTATGTACGTACATATGTATGTATGTATGTGTGTGTATGTATGTATGTATGTATGCATGTGTACCACATGCCTACCTGGTACAAAGGAGGTCCTATGAGAGCATCACGTCTCCTGAAAGAGGAGTTAATAGGCAGTTGTGAGCCAGTAGTTGCTCAGAACCAAGTCTGTGTCCTCGGCAAGAGCCATACATACTCTGAAAGTGGAGCCATCTCTCCATTCCAAAATCAATATTTCTTTCTTAAACACATATTTAATGTGCTAAGTGTCTCCTTTATTCTATGTTAGCTACTTTGATATATTTCATTTTTCTTTTTCATTCAAGTTAAAATCTCTTTTCAATAACCTCAGGATTTCATCATATCATTTGTTTTTGTTTAAGGTATGCTGACAAATTTTCATGTATTTGAGCATTTTAAAATAAACTTAATAATATCTGATTGAATTTTCTTAAGCTCAACATGACTTTGCCCATATCAGACTAGATGTGATATATATTTAGCTGGGCTGTCTGTGTGGAGTATTCTATAGAGCGGTTGTGTCACGGTGTCTGTGGCCATTATAACAGTCTTTTGTAGTGTTACAGACTTTCTGTCAGCTCGGTCTAATAATTACCAAGACAAAAGCATTCAGGTTTGCAGCTACAGTAGCAGCTGTCTCTGCCATGGCTTCATCCTGTCCGCTTGCCCCAATTATATCACACTTCTTCCCTGGGAGCCCAAGCACTTTGTAGGTGCTCCATCCTCTTGATGAATTGGTTCTTTCATTATAAGGAATCACATATTTTATAACATTCATTTTTGTGGAAACTATGCTTAGTAGGATCTTGAAAAATGTCATCCCTTTTCCTGAATAATCATTATTTTTGTTCTTCAAGTGTGTGTGAAATACAGTTTTCCTGTCAGAAACCAGAAAGATTTTCTCTCCATCACCTGCTTTGAGAATTTGACGGTAATGTGCCCAGTGCCTCTCTTTTTGTTTAATGCATCTGAGATTCACTGGGCTTCATCACTCTGTGTTTATAAGTTGGATTAAAAATGGCAAATGGAAACATGGCTCAGTGGATGAAGCCTGTGCTGTGACAGCCTGAGGACCAGAGTTTGGAGCTCAAGAATGAATATGAACACTGAGTCACTGTCCAGGGCCCTCTACAGTTCCAATTCTTCAACGACAAGGGACTCTCTGGGATACCCAACTTGACTTGCTAGACTATCCTGTAATGGCAGGATGTAGGTTCACTTTAGAGACTCTGTCTCAATTAATAAAAGAAAGACATCTACACATGTGTACCCTCACATGTATGCCCACACATGTGAACAGGCATATGCACATACACATATAAAATAAGTTTTTAAAGTGGTAAACTTTCACTATTATTTTCTGAAATGCATTTTCTGCCCCTCTCCTCATGCTTTTTCCCTCAGTACTTTAGTGGCTCCAAGTTAACTATCTTGGTGTTACAGCAATGGAGACAGAGATATCTTCTTTGTGTCAGGTTTCCTTTCCTTCTGTGTCTTACTTGGGTGATTTCCTTGTAATGTATGATAAAATTCATGATTTCTTTCCATAGTCTTATTTTCTTTTTTCTTTTTTTGAGACAGAGTTTCTCTATATAAAAGCCCTAGCTGTCTGGGACTCACTCTGTTGACCAGGTTGGCCTTGAACTCATAGATATCCACCTGGCTCTGCCCCCCAAGTGCTGGGATTAAAGACGTGAGCCAGAGCCACCGCCCAATATCCTAGTCTGATTATCTTTTGACATCTTCTGGTGCACTTTATCCCCTGGTATTACTGTTTTATGCCTAGAAGCTCTGTTTTCCTCCTTTTCTGTCTGCTTTCTATACATTGTATTCCTATTTTACTCCACATCTTTATCATGTGAAGCACAATTACAATGAAAGATATAGTGTATTCAATAATTTCATTCAATCTGTCTTTCCTGGGTGTGTTTGACAACTAATTATTAACCCAGTATGGGTTATATCTTTCTACATACTTTAGTAGAAAACTTTTTTAATAACAAAAGTGCCATAGTTAGCTTAACTTGATAAATCCTGGAGGTTACTTGAGAAGGGAGCTTCATTTGATAAATTGTGTAGATCAGATTGACAGATGGACAAGTCTGCAGGGGATCGACTTGGATGGTCGTTGATGCAGCCCACTGTTGGCAGCATCATTGCCGGGGCTTGTTGTTTTAAGCTGTAGAAGAGAGTTTAATCATGGATCTGAGAGCCAGCTCGCAACCAGAATTCTGCAGTGTTCCTGCTGTACTTCTGTATCTGTGCCGTGAGATGTGGGTTCGAGGAAATGTTGTGTGGAATAACAAGCAGGCCTGCTTTTAAGTTCCTGCCCTGAGTCCTTTGACTGAAAAATTGTGACATGGAATTATAAGCACTCACAATTATAAACCCTATATTTCCCTAAATTTGTTTTGTTCAGAGTATTTTGTCACATCAACAAAAGTAAATCTAGAGCAGGGAGTGTAATACAGTGTTTCCTGGCACACACACACACACACACACACACACACACACACACACACACATATATATATATATATATATATATATATATATATATATATATATATATATAAATCCCAGGGCTGGGAAGACAGCCCAGTTAATAAAGTGCTTTTTCTGAAAGTTTGATGAACTGAGTTTGATCTCCAGATCTCAGGCCAAGCTTAGTGGTACATGCTTGTAATACCAGCACTGGGAGTCAGGGACAGGCAGACTCAAGTCAGCCTAGTCTAATCAATGTACCAAGGTCAGGGAGAAACATTGCCTCATAAAACCAAGGTAGATAGTTCCTGTGGAACAACACCCAAGATTGACCTCTAGCTGCTACCTGCTTGTGCACATAAATGCACAGACACATACATTCATACACTTAGAGAGAGAGAGAGAGAGAGAGAGAGATTCCTCAATATATTCATTTCTCAGGCTTATCTTTAAACATTTAAGGAGAGGTCTCAAAATAAATTATTTGTTTTACACACCATCAGTAGATTCTCTTTTAACCTATGTATTAGTTAGGGTTTTTATTGCTGGGCAGAGACAAAAGGACCACAGCAACTCTTATAAAACATTTAATTGGGGTGACTTGCAGTTTCAGAGATTTAGTCCATTATCATCATGGTGAGAAGCATGGCAGCATGCAGGCAGACATGGTGCTGGAGGAGGAGCTGAGAGTTCCACATCTAGATGTGTAGGCACTGTGAAAAGGGAATAAAGATTATTTTATTAACCATGCTGCAGGGTGACTGTTTAGTTGTTTGTACAATTACAATTTCCACAGAGGCAATGGAACATTCTGGAAAAGAGAGCATACCCAAAGCATATAACATTTAGTAAATTGCAAACCCCTTAGATTGGCTTAAAGCCCACAGAAAATATAACAAGAAATGACTTTGACCAAGTGGGGAGTGCCAACTGATTTGCTCTCAGTTCAGCTACATTGTTTCCTCTTCCTACAGAGCTCTGTCACTTCCTGTCTGTACAGACCTCCAGACCTCCATTGTTAACTAGTTTTGGAATTTAAGGCATGTGCCACCACACCTGGCTCTGTTTCCAGTTTGGCCTTGAACACACAGAGATGATGGCTGCCACATGATAGGATTAAAGACAAGTGCTAACAGAGCATGACTTCTGTGTTGTGGCTGGCTTTGTCCTATGATCTCCAGGCAAGCTATATTTATTAAAGCACAAATAAAATATCACCACATGTGGTGTCTTTGTGCACAGAAAAGTGGGTCTGAGAGAATTAAAAGAAGGCCTGTAAACTACTCTGCAGTAGCACATTCTCAGAAGTGCAGCAAAAATACTTAAATGAGGTTAATGTTACAAAGAAAAAGGAGAGATTCTGCAAGGTTAGATAGCATGGGCCAGGCTCTGATGATCAGGCCCCTGTGGATGTATCACCCAGCCTCTCTGGCTTCCCTGGAGGGCATATTCATAATTAAGCTAAGAAACTCTGTGGGATTCTTCTCAGCCACTTTATAACATTTCCCAGTTCTCCCACTCTGAGAACCAGGTTCACAACATTAGAAGTTCCATGTATGAACCACATTTACCCTATGGCACAATGCATGGTATGAATCAAAGCCACAACAGTGAAGAGTCTGGGAAGACACCACCAAGGTCATACATACTAGGCAGAAGCAATACAATAATGCTTATTCATCTCCAGAATGCTCCAATGCACCATCAGTCACTGAATCTGGAAGGGATTTTACCTGGAGAACTAAAGATTGAGTGGAAAGATGAAAGTTCCATTTCTAAAAATTATATTTTAGAATTTATATTTTAGATAAAGATACCTGCCACCAAGCCTAATGACTCAAATTCAGTGTCAGGGATCCTCCTGGTATAGGAGAGAATCAGCTCCCACAGCTGTCCTTTGTCCTCCATATGCACATTTTTGCATGCATGCATCTACCTACCTATACACACATACATATTAAGTAAATAAACATAAAAGCTACATGTTCTTACCTATGTCCATATGCACTTTATATGCTAAGAATTAAAGCTAGAGGTTCAGCACAAGCTTGTGGAATGCTTGCCTAGCATACATGAAGCCCAATGTTGCTAATATTGACTATGATGGTTTAAGTAGGAATGACTTCCATAGGCTCATATATTTGAATGCCTGATCCTTACGGTGTGGTGCTACTTGATAGGGAGTGGGAGATGTAGCCTTGTTGGAGGAAGTATGTCACTGGGGTGTGTGCTTTGGGGCTATGAAAGCTCAAGCCAGGCCCAGTAACTCTCTCTTCCTGATGATTTTGGATCCAGATTTAGAGCTCTCAACTTGCTCATGTGCTGCCAAGCTCCCTGCTGTGAAGATAATTAAGCAAATCTCTGAAAGTAAGCTCCAAGTAAACATTTTCTTTTATAAGAGTTACCATGGTCATGGTGTTTCTTCACAGAAACAGAAGACTGACTGAGGAACTAGGCATGATAGCACGTGGCTCTAATTCTAACACTTGGGAAGCAGAGGTTAAAGAATCAGGAGTTCAAAGTCATCCTCTGCTACAAAGAAAATACATAGTAAACTTGAGGCCAGTCTGAGATACATGAGATCCTATCTCAAAACTAATAAAAATAATAATGATGATTACTATTATAATTATATCAATATCTAGTAAAATGATTATTATTATAATTATAGCAATATCTTATTTCTATTAAGGAAAATAATAATTTTCATCTGTAATAATTAATAATAGTTAAATAATACTACTCTAATTTCTCACTTTTCACAAAATAGCTTGTAGTGAAGTTAGATTTACAAATTATTATCTCTTAAGAAAACAATGACTTCACTTTCTAAAACTGAGAAAAGAATGGTTGGAAGGCCCACTTTACAGAAACAAAGTCTCATTATGGAAATCTCTTCTGTCGAGTTCACAATTTCTCTTGCAACATTCACCAAACCTCTTTTCTGTAGTTTTCTGAAACAAAATGCCAATTTACATACCTGTTCCTTTGTGAATTTGCTCATCTGTCCTAGAGAAGGGAGCGCCGTTCTTTATTAGACCCTCGAAGTGGGTTTCTTAGTGAAGGAGGAACGGCCAGAAGAATCACTCAACTCCTAAAATGCTGAAGATGGAGTTTAGAAACCAGCAGCATGTAATTACTGTGCGCTGCTGAGCCCACCCCTGCGTATATGTGCAAACGTTGTTTCAAAGGGCTGTAATTTGTGTTTAAGGGTGGACTCTTTCTGAATAAACATGGCAGAGCTCCCCTACGCTGAAATAATGCTCACCTCTCTCTTCACACGGGTTATGCTTTCCTAAGACAAATCCTCCAATCAGCAAATTCGTATCCCTTGACTTTACTGTTCTGATAAAATGTAATGAAGGATGAATTTTATGACAGCACAAGGGTGGTATGTACTGACAGTTCCCCTGAGTGTGTTTATCCCCATCCTGTTTTGTTTTTCAATGGACTTTTCATCTCAAGTAGCTTCACATTTATGGAAAGACCATGACACTAAAATGTCATGATGATACTAAAATGATACTAAAAATTCCCATGCATCTCATACATACCCCCCTACACAAACAGATCTTGCCTGAATATCTATTCCAATTTATGAACTAATATTATCCATTATTATTAGTTTTAAAAGCTGTGGTTCTTTATACTGGGGCATATTAGAAACTAAGATCTAGGCAGCAGGTAGGTTCATTACTCCAGTCTAGTATTCAAGAATATCAGGGTATAAATTATTAACCTATGCCCTATGGGAAATCACTTTATTAATTAAAGTTCATGGTTTACTGTGGCCTACTTTGCCTTTTCACTTACAAACCGTATACATTTCCAAACCTGCTTAGGTCAGCATACTGTTTTTCACTGACCAAGCAGTGAGGTAGTTGCACACATTCACTGTACACTTGCATTGATTTCTTATGGGCTCCATTTTATCTACCTACCTCTTCAATATTTTTTTAATAAGTGAATAGATTATTTTAGTTAAAAGTTCTGAACCTCAGGGAATGGAGAAATACATCAGTTAGTAAAGTGCTTGCTGTGAAAACATTAAGACTTGAATTCCCAGAACCTATGTGTAACAGCTAGATGTCATAGCGGGTGAGTCCAACTCTAACACTGGAGAGGCAGACAAGGGCTGATTCCTTGCAGCCCAGTTAGCGAGCTCCAGCTTCAGTGAGAGACACTGCCTCGAAACTTAAGTCTTCAAGCAAAAGAGAAAGATGCTAAAAGACAACCTCTGTCCTCCATGTGTACACCCACATAGGTGCATGTACAGCCACACACATATGTGCTTGTGAACATCACACACAGAGAGATGTAACAGTTCTATAACTTATAGCAGAACAACAGCACCATGTGTCCACTGTTAAACTATACCAAGTTTATCACGTGGAAGTGTTCTTGTGGGGTGGGGTTTAGCACAGCTCTAGAGCATCTACCTGGTAGCAGCAGGTCCCAGGACTGAAAACAGAATCCTGTGCATTATTTCATACCTCATCCTCCCCTTCCTTGAACTCCTGGCAGATAGTATAATTTTGTTTTGCCAAATATTACTCAGAGTTTTTCTTTTTAAGAATATGGTAGTAGAATCTACTAGCATCTAGTCACTATAATTGCCCTTTCAAATTACATGACCAAGACTGAGCATTTATCCAGATCTTCTTATAGTTCCATGACTTGTTTTCTTTTGTTAATGAAACTATTCCATTGTACAGATACACCACAATGTGTATGCCCATTTTTTCTAGTAGAGGATACCTTTAGTGCTTCTGACATTTAACAATTATGGAGAAAGTTGCTGCCAACCTTATGCTCATATTTCTGCAAGAATATCCTTTCAGGTGCTGAGGATTTTGAATCAAATCTTCCTTGGTCTTCCTCATAACCTCCCTTCTCTTCAGCCCTCTGCAGAGGCTTCAGGTGCAGTCCACCTCAGTCTCCAACAACCGCTATAGACAGTCATCTTCAGATACTTGATCTATCATTTTCATTCACCATACAACACTCGGGTGCCTGGAATAGCCGTTATAGTTACAAGTTTATATTATGTATATATTTATATTTATATATAAACTTAGATAGAATATATTATATATTAGACTCAGGTTCTTTAGGATAGGACACCTTTTGGAATCATCTTTGTAACATGCCACCTACACATGCTCCACACTTCCCTGAATTTTAGTATGTGTTTTTTGCTTGATATTATTTGCATTAATTGTAGTTCCAACTTATCTAGGTCATTATCCCTCATTACTCCTGGACAATATTTGATAACCATTTCTTTGTATATAGTCTTGTATTAGGTTAGAACCTTCTTATTTAGACAAAAGGGGGAGATGTAGTGGGTAGCCATCCCAGCCTTGGCCTGGAAGTTCCAACCCCCATTGAGGCTTCAGTAATGGTCACACCTACAAGGCAGGGATGAGAGAGGAGGCTGAAGACCCAGGATCAAAAGGAGAGGCTTCTCTTGGTTCCAGGACCCTGGACGCTGGAGGTAGACTGAGCAGAGTTCTCCAGAGAACACTGCCGGACTGTGCCATACCTTTCCCAGACCCTGCAACCTATCCCTTCAATTGTAAGTTACCCTCACAAAATAAACCTCCCTTTTAACTATGTGGAGTGGCCTTAATAATTCCATCAATACCTGGATCCAACTGTTCCACTCCTGTTCATTGTTTAGTAAGACACAGTGAGTACCTGCCAGATTTAGTTGTGAAATGATTCCTCTCATTGGTCTGTTTGTGTTGGGAAGAATGGTTTCCATGAAGACCTCTGATCCTCAGTAGTCCTTGATTTCTAAGTGTAACATGACTTTTCCCATGGAGACATGAACAGGTTCCCAATGCAGACCAAATGAACAATTCTATTCAAGACTAAACCAGTTGATTTATTGGGATTACTTATAGGAGGATGGATTAAAACCAGATACAAACAGCTACTTTGCAAAAAATTCCACCCCACTTGAATGATGACTTCTTAAATGGTGCATAGATAGAGTCTCTCTTCAAAATCAACCTTTTTGCTCTGTATATGCTGGCACTATCTGAGATTATGCAGATGGAGCAAGGTTGCATACAGCTTTTAGGGGGAAGGAGTGAATGAGTGACTGGGTCTCAAATAAGCTTCTAAAGACCTTTGGTCAATTCCTATGAAGAAATGATAAAAGGATTACTCACATGAGATTCAGTTATGCCTAATTACAGCATCTCTGTTTTAAAGATGATAAGATCCATGCCATTTCCAGAGGACAGTGCTCCATTACATCAAGTCTCCTTGAAATCCTTGCTGGGTTAAACTTCTCTAGGGTAACAAACAAACAAACAAACACATACACACACACACACAAAAAAAAAAAAACAAAAAAACAAAAAAACACACACCCACACATTTGTCCAGCTGGAAGCATTGAGAAACCCCAAACAATTCAAATAAAGTTCATCTTAGTGAACCAATGTGTATAATGGACTTATAGATCATAAATGAAGAATGCTCACAGACATGGGAATGACCCCCAAATAGCTGATTCATTATGAAATCCAACCATGATATTACTGAATTCCCCCCAAGTACCTGCCTTGAGGAGATTTCTATCAGGGTCCAGAACAGATTCTACAAGCAGCTAAGGATACTAATCTGAGGGATATCACATGAATCAAAGCACACTGAGTTCTTTAGTCCATTCACTTTGTTCTTCTAAGTCGGTTCTATCTACGCAGTTTCTTTCCTGTTCTTATACTTAGTTTCTCTCCATCCCCCTGGCTGTTCTCTCATGTTTATCTAGTTCTTTCTGTCTCTGTCCTCATCTTTGTTCTTCCAAATCCATTCCATTCTCCCTGTGCTGTGAGGGGACCAGTGTATATACACAAACAGTAATTCTCTGGCAAAGCAGTTGAGGCTTGAAGTTTTCAGGGTGACAGAGAGAGGTGATAAGGACCCACACATAAAACAATAAATGTCAGCTTCTAATTACAACCCAAAAGGGGAGTGACTAAAGAGGAGTTCTCTTGTAGGGCCAACTAAAGCTAAGATCAATTAGGGAATCTAGAAATAGCACCTGGCTGAGGAGGAATTCAAACTTAGTTTGCACAAGAAAGAAACTTGACACCTATGCCTATCTGGCCTTGAAGACAATCTCCTTGGGTCAATGGGAAATAACTACCTTAAAAGTAACGAGCAAGTGGTTAAACATCATCCTAGGAATATGAGCAGTAAATCTCTTAAGTTAGGGTCTTGTGTAAATAACCCAGGGTGAAGGTGAGGAATTGAGGGTTTAATTATAAGTGATTCTTTTCTCTTATCTGTGGGTGAGATGAGCTAATATTTATTTATATGCAGTTCTGCCCTTGGAACAAACTGAAATACTTTTGTGTGGAAAATGGCCCTGGCCAGATTTACATTAATAAAAAATAAACACAGCTGTGGACAGTTATCCAATACCCCAAATGTATAGGGAAAGTTATGCCCAGGATTGAGATGCAATCATGAGATTACATGTACACATAACATGGAGATGCATGGTAAATGGGAAGAATTATTGCACAAGAGACAGCCAGTTCATTCAAGAGGCAGTAATTCCATAATGCCTAGCGTGATGGTTTCCTTTAACAGAACCCTTAGTTCTGATGGGTTGACCTTCTGAACTCTAGTTGTCACTGCTGTACACTCCCATGGACTTTGCTATCGGCAGCTCTCAATAGAACATGAAGGACAGTCACATGGAAACTGCATCAGTAAGTCTCTCTACTTCTGCTTCTATCATCTACTTCTATATGCAATACACATCTCCAGATAATTTACTGCGGGGAAGGGCAGCAAGGGGTAGTAGCTTTAATCTCAGGTACAGAATTTACATTTCCCCTTTTGTGATAAAACATCATCCCTAAAATTATCAAAGGAAGAATGTATTTTGGGCTAAAATTTCAGGGAGAGAAAGGGGAGCAGAACAAAAGTTGAAAGTTCAGCAAAGCTATGAACTCTCAAAGACCACCACCAGTAACACACTTCTCCCAACAATGTTCTACCTTCTAAAGGCTCTCCAACCTCCCTAAACAGAGTTATCAAAGCAGGGCCAACTGTCTGTGGACCATTTCTCATTCAAACTACCACATTCCATTCTCTGCCTGCCATTGACCCATTGCAATACTGCAGTTTAAAAGGCATTTAATTCCATTTCAATAGTTCCTATAACCTTTCATAGGCACAACATTATTGTAAAGTTCAGATTCTCTCCTGAGACTCTAGGCAGTCTTTTATTTGTAACCCTATAAGAAAAGAAATCAAAAACGAAAATTTGTATTTCCACAGAATATATATTATAATTCTAAAAGTGAAAGGATAGGGGCACAGTGGGAAAATATTGGGCCAAAGCAAACTCAAAAAGGCAAATACATACTGTAGCTCCATGCCTACTATTAACTGACATAGACAGCTCTCTGCTCAAGATTTGCTGTCTACAACATGCATCTTTCTGTTGGGTTTATTCTACTGCCTATGTCTAGCTCTCCTTCACAGATGTCTCATCGATATGTCATTTCCAATAACCACAATCTATACTGCAACACAGGCTTCACTTTCAAAGCTTTGTTTCTCAGTCTCCTGCCCCATCAGAGCCTTCATGCAGGGACTCCCCTGCCACATGTTTCCTCACCTTAGCAGATTCAAAATCTATCAAAGAAGAATCCATAACTCCTTCAAGCTTGCATTTTTTTCATTACACAAAAGACAGTACCCTATGTAAGTGTAAGGAACATGTAAGACCTAGAGTGAACAACCCTGATCAGGACTGATAAGCAATAGAATGATGTAAATAAACCACAAATGGAAGTAATGATAAGCTATGTGTGGAAGTAGACATAAGACTAGAAACCTAGACAGAAAGGGGTATAAAAGATGAAGCCTCAGACATGACCAACAGAGCTCATCAGACCCTCTCATGAGATGACTCTCCTCCACCAGAGATGTGAGATCCTGTCCTTACTGCAGACAAGGTTGACCACAGGAAGGCTGACCCAAGATCCAGAGGAACAAATGTGGTGAGTCCGGACCTGTACACCCAGAGAGGTATCTTCACTTCCACTTGGAAGACGGGATAAGTATTGCTTATAATCTCATTGTGTGAATAAAATGAGTGTTATGTCAAGTCTGAATTAAGAGTTATTACTCCTCCCCCATAACCGGGGTGTGTGTTTGCCACATCTCAGTACATCTGTCTTCAAGGGTCTTGCTAGAATGACTCATTAGACTCAGCATAACAGCACTCAACTGATTTTCTTAGCCAAGGTTCCAAAGTCTTCCACACTCCTCCAAAAAACCAGAATGGTCAGATTCCTTATGTCAATAGCCCACTTTCTTTTACCAACTTTTATATTAGCTACTTTTCTATTGCTGGGATAAAAATGACCAAAAGCAACTTCTGTAGGAAACAGTTTATTTTGGTTTATGTTTCCTAAAGGAGAGTCCGTAATGATGGGGGGAGGCATGGCAGCTGGCTTCAGGAGCAGGAAACTGGGAGATCACATCTTCAATCTGCAAACATAAAGAGAGAGTGAACTGGGTCATGCATTTCCTCCCTCAAGGCCCTAATTCCTAGCATTCCACAACCATCCCAAACAGTATCACTCACATGGACCAAGTATTCAGCTCAAATATGTGAACCTATGAGTAACAATTGTCATTGAAACTGCTTCACTAGGGGTGGTGATTAATCTCAATTGTCAGTTTGATGAGATTGAGAATCATCCTGGAGAGAACCTCTGGACATGTCTGTAAGGGATTCTCTTGATTTAAATGAAGTGGGAAGGCCTCACTACTGTGAAAGGTGGCATTCTGTGGACTGGGATTCTGGGCTATATACACAGGGAAAAGGAGCTGAGTAGGAGAGTTCATTCATTTCTCTCTGCCTCCAGACTAAATAAACAATGTGACCAGCTGTGTCTATTCCCTGCCTCCATGACATTTTTTTTTTTTTTTTTACCACGATGGACTATAATTTTGAACTATGAGTGAAAATAAGCCCTTATGTTACTTTTGTCAGAGTGTTTTATCACATCAACAGGCAAAGTAACTAGGGCAATAAACAAAAGTTCTGAGGCCCTATTCCACTTCCTTCTACTAGGGAGTGACAATGGCTCCACTACCATTATCGTACGCTGAGCTGCCTCTGTATTGTTCTGCTAATTAGTTCATAAAGACTACTGGGTCAAAGTTACCTCAAGATGGCAATCATATTATGCACTACACAGTTCCTAGATGTATTTTTTTTTCTTAATGTCTTCTACTTTTTTCTTTACTCCAATAAGTTCAATGACATTTTTCTTCATTTGTCATCAACCTTCATCCAACCAGTTATTCTTGTGAGTGACCACCTTTTTGGACCCTAGTTTTCCATAAATAAAACATATTTTAGGTACAACTCTAAAGAAAGAACACAACTTCTAGCTTCTCATCATCTGTGTTACCTTTTCTTGCCCTGATGATATGATTTTCCATGCTTGTTAGTTTTCATATTAACAGATCTGATTCAAAGCTCTAGCAGTGCCTTTTAATAGCTGATTAGTCTCAGAAATGTAGACGGCCTACCACAGCTTCATGTTTCTGTGTTTCTTGTGTAAAACGGAGTTATTATACATTTGGTAATGTCCTATGGAAGGCAAATATGCAAATATATTTTTTAAAGTGCCACAGGAATCATTTTTATAAAATACTAATTCCTTTTCATCTATCCTTCCCTTGAGAACTTCATGTTCTCAATATTTTATTTATATTTTTAGCTATGTGTATAGAGAATATAGGTGAATGTGAGTGTAGTGTCTGCAGAGACCAGAAGACCTTATCAGAAACCCTGGAAGTAGAGTTATAGGTATTTATGGTCCAACTAATATGGGTGCTAGGAACCAAACCTAGGGCCTTTGCAATAGCAGGACATTTTCATGACAACTGAACCATTGCTCCAGAAGCATTTATACAATATTGCTATTACATTCTATTATGAAGCCATTCCTATAAGACTGTGACACTTAAAGAGAATGGTAGTGAATAGGCAGTAATAATTTGCAAGCACTTTTAGCTGTATTTCTGTGCTTAAAGAGCGATACTAAGGCTTTTGTTACCTTCAAGGTTGTATCAGGAGGAAGGCTGAATCCCTGCTCTGCCACTTTAAGAAGCTTATCACTGTAAGATGACCAAATGTGGCAGCCTAGAGAAACCATACCATGTCTGCCTTCAGCTCTCTTTGGCAGTGTGTTTAGAAGCCCTTTCATAGCACCAGCAAGGTGACTCAGTGGGTCAGGGTGTTTACCAGTAAGCATGAGTGTTAGGACTATGCTACTTCTACAGCTGCATATCTGCACATGTGCAGATTAGTGGCTAAGTAAGGGATCTTACGTTTGACATCATCTGTGTGCTGGGTGATTACATAATGCACACTGAATGGCCATGCAATCTGTGCATGCAAAGTGTAGCTCCATAAGCCCACCAACACATATGCAAGAAAATTCTTAAAAAACTGGTCCACAGACTCATCCTTTCTCTTCTGCTCTCTCCTCCTTCCCCCTCTCTCCTTTCTCCTCACATGTTTCTTCCACAGGCCTGACCATGTTCTTTTCTGTCCCTGCCCCTCCTAATAAAGCTCTGATACTGGGTTTTGTCATGCCTTATGACCTTACTCACATGGTAACAGTGACACATTATTTAAAACCAACAATGAGGACTGGAGTTTGATCATCAAAGCCACAGCTGTCTTCTTACCTCCATTTGTACATGCATCAAATATATTACATATATACACAGACACACACACAGACACCCCTCCACACAAATATATACATGCATAATCACACAAATAGATTTAAAAAAACTTAAAGAGGAAGATATGCTATTCTGACCTTTAAGTTCTTCCCCTCAAAAATACAGTAGAGATTTATAGTCTATGTGGCTCCATGTCTATGTGGAGTCATGTGGACTATATGACTAAATCATCCACAGGGTGTGCTTTCTATATACCAACTTGACACAAGCTAGAGTCATTTGGAAGGACAGACTCCTAATTAAGAAAATAGCTCTACAAAACTGGCCTTCAGGCAAATCTATATATAGTACCTTTGCTAACTAGTGATGGATGAGGGTCCACACCATCATCATGAGTGCTGCTATCCCTGGGCTGGTGGCCATGACTTCTATAAGAAAGCAGTCTGAGGAACCCATGAGAGAAATCAGAAAGCAGTGTTCCTTCATGGTCTATGCATCAGTTCCTTCCTCTGGTTGGTTCCTGTCTTGAATTCCTACCCTGACTTCCCTCATAGCTAGAGTGTGACCCGAGAGCTGCAAGATTAAATAAACTCTTTCCCTGCCAAGTGGCTTTTGGCTGACATTTATCACAGCAATAGAAAACCCTTAGACACTTGGAATGGATTTTCCTGCCAGTCTCTGAAAATATAAAGGCAGATACCCCATTGTTCATGGGATTCCTCTGAGCCACCCCCACCCCTGCTTTTCTCCTTGATGTCCCTGCACCATGACTTTCAAAGTACTTTGTCTCATGCCTTTGCTTTCATCTCTCTCAATGATCTCATGATAAAGCTCATCTCTAGTTTATAGAGGGAAGTCTCTCTCTCTTCAAGTTCCCATCATGCTGCCTCTGATATGATACTCTGCCCTTAATATCTTTCAACTTCAGGGCCCTATGTTGACCCCAGCTGAAACAGATGGTATGGATTTTCCTGGAAGCCTCAGGAGTTATGAAAGTCAGATATCCACACTGTTCATGGAATTTCTCTGAGGACTTTCCTTTCTCTCCCTTCTCCCCTTGATGTCCCTCTATCAGGCCCTCTCTCCTAATAAGGTTCTTTCTGTCTAATGAGAAAGTGGGTCCATTCTTTCTATTTATGGGTCCATCTCTTCACACTGGCTACTTGGAACCACTCATGAGAAGAACTACATCAGCATCAGTGAGAGGGCCCCTTAAAATGTCACCATCAGCTGAAAAGCCACCATGAATATGACTTCCTACATGAATAATTCATGTATTTTTTACTTTATTATTTGTGAAAGGCTGAAACACTTCAAGTTGTTAGGACATCAAAGACTCCAACATTCAAACAGGCTTTTCATTAATTAGCCTTGAGTGAAATAGTAAACCAGATACATCCGAAAGCAGTCTTTTTTCCTGCTGCTAGCTTTTCATACAAATTTGTAATTTACATGTGAAAATTGCCTAACTTTTAATCAGAATAAAAAGTGTGGAATCATAAAGAAAGAGCCTGAATAATTTGACTGGGATAGAATGACACAGTGCTAACATTCAACAATTAATATTCTATGAAAGTCTGTAGTTTTCTCACTACTAACTCATTTAGGTTTACTAACCCTCACAAATATGTTGAATGTCTTCTTAGTGCTGTGTGAATTGTAGTATGTGTGTTGTGTGTATTGTATTGTATGCATTATATGTGTGTGTTGTCTCTGTGTGTTACAAGTAAAATACACATATACTTGTGTATGGGCATACTTGTACGTGTGTGAACATGCTTGTGGATTAAATCTGGAGCTGAACTCCCTCCAGCAAAACTACCTGGTCATCAAGGCCCAGGGATCCTCTTGTGTTTGTCCTATTCCCAACCTAGGGTTGGGGTCACAAGCACACACTGCCATACCTAGCTTCTAATGTGAGTGCTAGGGATAAAACACAAATTATCATCTACGCAAGTCAAGCACTTTAACTACTGAACCATCTCCCAGGTATCATATTTATACTCAGTTGAATTATTTTTTAATTTTATAGTCTTCAAACATGGAGATTCTGAAATGACATGTTTCTTATGTAACGTTTTAGCTGTTCAATTGGAATGTATTGCAATGTATTTTGATCATATTCAATCATCTACCATCTCCTTCCAGACCCACCCTCATCTTTCTACCCACCCAACTTTCTAACTTCTTTTTCTTCCTTTTTAAAATCATCTAGTCCAATTTGTTCTGTTTTTGGACATGTGGCCTTCTGCTAGAGCACAGTGGAGCAACCAGGGAGCACACCCTTTACAAAAATTGTATTTTATTCTCTCCAAAGCTATTAATTGCCAATAACTCTTCAGTTAGAGGTAAGACACTGTGCTCCTCCCCTCTTGCTGTTCAGAGATTTTTATATAGCTTGAAATCTGTGTGTACTGTTATGAATTCATATGTGCAACTGTCTTGCTATGTCTAAACAGTTTTCCTTTAGTCTTACACTACCTGTGTCTCTTATAACCTTTCTATCCCTTTGTCTGGAATTATTCCTTAGCCTTGTGGGAATGGAGTGAAATATGGATGTCCTATTTAATCTTGAGCAGTATTTTCTGTATGTGGGCCAACTGAAGGTCTCCGTGTTACTAAGCATTTACTGAAGAAAGAAACTTCTTTGATCTATTAGAATAACAATAAGTCATTGGGAATTGTTAACATTGTGGCTGTTTAGCAAAATAATAGTAGTGGGCTCCCTCCATGGGACTTAGGAACTATCTATCCATGGGTTCTTGGTCTGAAAATGGTGCCAGGTATGTTTTCTCCCTTGGTGAGGCAAAGTTAAGTACATCCAGAAAGTAGTTGGTTATTTACATGAGATTTGTACCACTATTGCACCAGTGGGCCAGTCACTTCTGTAGCTCACAGCGTTCACAGCTGCACAAGACTGATGACTACTTTTCTCTTCTTGCAGCATGCCTCAAAGCACTATGAAAGCTAGCCAGTTCAAGGCAAGGAAACTTACCTACTGATGGGTTAAAGAACTTCCCCAAACAGCAAAGCTGTAATACACACCAGAGGGTCTGCCAAGTAGTATATTGCCTACTATTTTCTATGGGACAAAAATAATTCAAGACACAGAATATAAATCAAGGACGTGTACTCACCTCATAATGATTGAAAAATGGCAAATTCTCTAACTTAAAATAATATGTAATAAAAAAGTCCACAATGTAAGATTAAAATTGTTCAAATATATAACTAAGTAAAATTTCAAAATTATTGCTAACGAGCATATGAAAAATGTTCAACACCAGCTGTCTCTGAGGGGATTCACATGAGATTCAAGGGTCTGGGTCATGTGATTAGAGCCTGTGCCCCAGGCAGCCCTGATCAACTACACTTGGTCACCCAGCTTCCAGATGCCAATAAAAGGGCCACATTTACAGTGCAAAGCAGGAAAAGGAGATGTATTCCATGTGGCCACTTAAGAAGAGGGTAAGAAGATTCAATGCGCCCCCAAGTCCCCTTTCTGGATACTAGATGAGGTTTAGGTTAAGTAGGGGCCAGGAGATGTGTATAACCTAGCAGTCTTCAAGGTGTGGGTCTGCCCATTATTGATCCATCATTGTGTGTTCAACAAAATGGTCTGACAATCATCTTGTGTGTATTGCATGTAATTCTTACCTTTTCCCCTTTCCAGGAGACAAGCTCACCCTCTGGTTGGAGAAAAGAGGGTAGGAGTGCTCAGCCTTTCCCCTCTCACAGGCTGGATTTCCTGTGGGAAATTCCAGTTCCATGGGTTGCTCAGTTTCAGCAACCTAATGGCCAAATTGAGGGGCACCGGTGTCCCTTTAGAATATCCTCATTGCTTTCAGGCATGCACGCTACACTATCAGAAAAAAATAAAAATGAAAGTGCTTAATGATTCCCAGCAAGTGTTGGAAGCATCAAGGCCTCTCATGAAAGTTGATGGGAATCTAAGCTGGTATGAAATTTCTGGCGGGCAATTTGGCAATGCCTATTAAAAAGTGAATGCACACAAACTTTGACCCAGCAATCTTATTGCTAGGAATGCATTTCCATTTCTCCTTGTGTGATATTACCACTGTAATGTGCAAGAGATGCTCCTTACAGCACTGTGTGTAACAGCAAAAACTAGAAACTACTAAATTGTAAATCAATAGACTCTAGGAATTATGGTATATAAATATGATGAAATACTAGCAAACTGCTCTGACAGCCAGCATACTAGGTCACCTTCAATAAACAAATAACTCTTATAAGCAGAGAACAACACGTGTTTTGGGTCCTTTTTGTATAATCCCCTCTAATTTAGTGAATTCATTTGAACATTCTTGGGTTTGGCACTCAGTGGGGACACGGAAGTCAGTGTCATTTTGAATAGATATTTTTTTTCAGGAGAGTTATTAAGATCACAGGTAGACAGGTAGAAGCATGATGAGGGCTCTGAAGAGAGGTCAGGCCCATGTGGCAGAGTGAAAGACGGAAGTCTGTCCTTCCCTATAGGTTTCAGAAGGGGGAGGGTCTATGCCACATGACTGACAAGTAGCCATAGTCTTTGCTTGCCGTCAGGCTATTTGAGTCAGGGTAGGAAGAGCAAGAATCTGCATAGTAAATTGTTGAGGACAGGCAAGGTGACTTTCCCCAGGACTGGATTGCTTCTGTCTCAACATTGTCCCTTGAGGCAGAGAGAGGAATTGTGATTAGGAAGTCTACTCTCTGAGGTGAGAGTGGGCATCCTGATCAGGGTGAAAAAATGGGTTTTTCATTAAAATGAACACATCTAGGAGGGAAAAGGGACACTCTTGCAGAGTATGGCCTTGACATTCAAGGATGTTTACTTTTATAATGTAGGGCTATGAAGATCTAAAGACAAAAGTGCAAATAAATGGCAATTTTCTATTACTTTTGCCAATACAGGAGAGGCCATCTGTGGTTCCCCTGCTGTTTCAGTTCCTGATTGCTGAAGCAAACAGAAGAATTAAAAGAATCATTAGTGGAACTAAGTATTAATTCAGTATTCATGCCTTGTGGGTTTGGAAAGCAAGTACAGCATGTATTTCTAATTCCAGTCACTGCTATAGACTTATGACCAGGACACTAGGAGTCATCATTACTCTACATCCTGTCTGAGAGTTGCCAGACCCGAGCTCTAAACAACCTACTGAATAAGATACAGTTTTTTTCTACCTTTGTAGAAGAAAAACAATGATGAACAAAAGCCTGGTTGATTTGAAGCAAATCATGAAACTTGACCAATAAATATCAGCAGTGAAATGTTAGTATAGAAAATGTATGTTTCAATATTTAGCACTAGCAGCTGCCTGGCCATAGAATGAAATCTGAAAATGTGCTTCTTAGGCAATGAAAGCACCTTGGAAATTGAGCAAGCCTTTGTTGTTGTTTTGCAAAGATAATTGTGCTATTAATTTTTGGAAGAGATCTACAAGCCATTCAATCACAGCCTTGGCATGCTCAAGCATATGTGCCAGCAAGGAAATATTAGGAACTATGGTCGTGATTACATCGTCTATGTTCAATTTCTGATGTGTTGAAACTTTTTTAGTGTGTGATTTTGATGGGGAGTGAAAATAATTTAAATGATAATGTGTTCTGCAAATGTGCCTCTTTACCTCAGCTGTGTCAATGAAAAATTCCTCATCCAAATAGTTCTACATGCTTAGCACCTTCCCCTTCTGCTGGAAGTTGTTTTTGTTTGTTTGATTGTTTTTAATAGCAGTGCTTACAGTGTACTATCAATAGATACTTAGGAAATTGCCTATGTATACATGATTATATATAATGTACTTTGAACATATTCTCCACAATTGTCCTCTTCCCCTCATTAAATCCTTTTCCCCTTCTCTAAAAGTCCACCTCCTGCATTCATGTCTTTTTTGATTATCTGTGGCCCACTGCATTTTACACTTGTACAATACCAACCTCCCAGGCAAGATGTGCCCATTGGTCCAGGAGGGGCACAACAGTTTGAGGGTAACCAAATGTTTTCTGCTCAGAAATAAAGCCTGCTACACTAGAGGAACTCATCATGCTTGGTACTGTACATCTGGTCAAAAGCTCACAAGATGAGAGGGAATGGACCTTACTATTCTTTTGCTAGAGGAGCATGGTATCAACCGCTATCAGAAGGTTTTATGATGATCATGTTAGTGGGATTCCTGGATTGCTTTCCAAACTATTTTAAACTTATCTTGTTCTCATAGTAAGGAATGATCTAGAACTAATACAAGCATTTCATTTCCGGTTTAGAGAAGCTGTGGCAGAGATTTTTAGTGATTGAATCAACATTACACTGATGTTTGAGGGCTAATCATTTTCACTTATGTGAGATGTACTCCAGCTCTGGCTGATCTTACACCATTGATAACACATTACTTGTGACCACGAGCTTGTACTTTAGAAGGTGTGGCTTTAGCTATTTGATGGTCCAGTCCTCTGACCTGTATTTTTAATGGGCAGAATCTGACATGTAGCGGGGCGGGGGTGTTTTTAGAAGGGATATTTGATTTTAGTGGCTATTCCCTCAGGTAGATAACATTTTGGGAGTTGTGTATATGAACACTAAGTCTTACAAAGGGAGGCAGTGGGAGAGGGGAGTTGAATTTAAATGACAAATTTAATGTGGAAAAAGTGATGGAGGAGAAGGATTCACAAAGTAAGAAATATGCCATATTTTTTGGTTGTGAGCCTAGCCTTTAACAGTTGAGCTATCATCAGCTGGCTTTTTTGGAGCCTGGGGCCTATGCAGGGACACTTTGCTCAGCCTGGGAGGAGGGACTGGACCTGCCTTGACTGAATCTACCAGGCTGAGCTGAATCCCCAGGGGAGTACTTGCCCTGGAGGAGATGGGAATGATGGGGGAGTGAGCTGGAGGAAGGGCAGGAGGGGGCAGGAGGAGGGAGGACAGGGGAATCTGTGGCTGATATGTAAAATTAAATTAAATTATAAAATAAAAATAATAATAAAAAAGAAATATGCCATAAAATCCATCATTACCATTATATGCCCATGCCCAGGGCAAGCAGCTCTCCACTTGAGCTAAATTCCAGTCCTGTTGTCAGTAACAGTTTTACTGTGCATGTGTGACCCCCCCCCACACACACACACTTGATGAGAAATGATTAAGAAAACATTTCTTTTCACAGAAATATTCTAAGCATATACTTCAAGAATTCTGTCTTGAACTGTCAAGTCATTTTCTGGTTGAAACGAAGATATGATTCATATTCCATTATACAAAATGTACCATATTATAAATAGACCAGAGCTTTCAATATGGGATTTGTGCACTCTAAGAGGAACAGAAGAAGCCCTTTTCATTGAATCTGAATTGTGTTTTCTGTAAGGAAGGGTGAAAAAGGCATTTTAATATTATGAAGGGTAACAATAATCATATTTTACTATACATTATGAACTGAGAATTGAACAAATAGAAACAGGCTCCCAGATGATAAATCAGTATCTTCCCAGAGAGTGTGAAAGATGAAAGAGGGAGAGAGGACCAGTGACTGACAGTGCTATCACTTTTGGCTGGATGGAACATATTGTCTTCTGTAGCCAGCATCAGGATCTGTTATGA
Source organism: Onychomys torridus (assembly GCF_903995425.1). Taxonomy (NCBI): domain Eukaryota; kingdom Metazoa; phylum Chordata; class Mammalia; order Rodentia; family Cricetidae; genus Onychomys; species Onychomys torridus. The sequence goes on along the minus strand of NC_050453.1, from coordinate 90,821,570 downwards.
AGATGGACTAATAGTCTCTCCTATAAACTTCTTAAAATATTTTGGAAGAGTAAGATAGCCAATGCAATGAATGTGGGTGCTTGAAGACAAATGAGATTCTAAGGTACGTCTGTTGTCTTTCTCTTGACAGAGCATTAGAAATAACCATTTCCCAAATTAGAGGTTAAGACACTGGTGTGTGTACAAAGAATAATGTTGTGACAAACTGAGGTACATGTCCAACCACTATTTGTGTCTATGTTTTCCAGCTGTAGTTGATCCTCTGGAGGACATGCATGAGGCACTTGTGAAGTGTCAGGATTCTTTACTTTGGTCAACTTCAGTCACATTGCCTATTGTTGATACTGCATTTCCAGCTTAAACCATTTCTGGATTTAACAAGCATTCCTATCCTCCAGACATGGAGTGCTTCTTTTTTTTTTTTTTTCACTTAATCTCAAAATATGAATGCAAAATATTTTATCAGATACCTCCTAATAACTAAACAGATTAACATGAGAAGTGTCTCAGGTTTTAAAATAAACAATGGAATTTTATCATTGAAGTGACAGCCCACCAGTAAATGGCAAACAATAATAAAACAAATGTGTATGATATGTTAGTATCCTCAATTTCATCTTGTTCATAAACAGTGTTGATGTAAACACTGTGTTCAGATATTTATTAAATAATTCTTATTTTTAAAATATCTTGAGGAAAAGATACTGTAGTTTTTTATAATTACCTATTCCAGAAAGAATATGGGAACAAATTAGCTCCAGCTTCTAGTGTCTACTCATTTACTTTTATATGAGCTAGGTTTCAAGCAAGCTTTTTGGTCAGAAGAATTTTCATAGCAGTTCACATTGGATCAATTCAATCTGCAGAGACAAAAACAAGGGTCTAAGCAGCACAGGTGGGCATTTAAGGTAAACTAAATCAAGATTTCACTGAAGTTCAACTTGTTGAGAACAGTCAATGTATTGGACTTATTTATATTAGAAGAGGTGAGGTGTTACTTACTGGAGTGTGAGTGACCACCAAACGGCTTAATCATTGGAAACCATCACATTATAGGTGACAGCCTCATGGAAGCTACATCATGGAGTCTCGTCAATTGATCAGTCCTTTTTTCATTTTCTCTTCCTTCCTTTCTTCCTTCCTTCCTTGCCCCCTCCCTCCCTTCCTTCCTTCCTTCTTTCCTCTCTTCCTTTCTTCTCTCTCTCCATTTCTTTCTTCTTTCTTTTCTTCTTTCTTTCATGTTCTTTTAAAATATATAGTATCATTCTCCAAGATCCTTTATAGCTGGATACACAGCAATAATTAGAATACTAGTAAAGGGTCTCAAGACCATCTTCCCTAGGGAGTTATCATAACTCCCTTATTATTGTCATCAACATCGCTGCCATTTGTTAGTATACCCTCATTGCCATGGCTAACAAGGCAAAACCCAAGATGCATGAGATTATATCTTTGGGTAGGAGAATACTATGCAATAGTGGATCTCACAGAGTTTTTCTAAGCTAATAGTATTAATTTATTGATTCATCCATCAATTTCGTAGCATTTACATGTATTGAATAATATAGTTGAGCATTAAGGATGTGCCTCTAAGATACCAGCCCTGAGTTCCCTTGTAGAAGATGCAGAGGGGGTAGAATCAGCTAATCTGATTCTGATTGGTCCTCTGATTGGCACCATCTGTGACAGAAAGTGCTGCCACTATTGTAGACATCATGAGAGGTTCTATGCAAGCGCTAAAGAAAATGATGTTAGGACTCATGAAATCCTTGAACTCTCTTATTCATCAGTTTGAACAACTATAATGTAAGTACTAATGTTATGCATCCACAATGAGCGTACGTGCATGATACACAATAATGTTGACGTACCATAAAGAGCTAGAGCTCATCTGATCTGAGGGCCAGTGTGGCTTCTACAAAAAGCCAACATCTCAGCTGTGGGAGGAGAAGATCTCTCCTCAGAAGAACTGGGGAAATGATTTCATACTAGGGATTTTTGTGCAAAGACACATAGAACCCCAATTGAATAGTATAGTGAAAAGATTCAGTTCTCCAACAAAATGGTGAGATCACATAGTGGTAGAGCTGACCTGAATGGAGAAATAAGCTTAGGGTTATAACACATGGATTTGTGCAAAGCAGATTTACAAAGAGCCTGGCTTAATACACTGAGTTGACTTAAAGACTCAGGAGAGAGGTATTAGCTTTCGTTGCTCTAATGAAATGACCGACATGATTTTTGAAACTGAAGGTGTATTTGAATTTTTGTTTTGAAGTTTTCGTTCCATGATCATGTGACCTGTCAGCATGAAACATTCATGAGTCAGCATCTTCTGGTGGGAACATTTAGCAGAGAAAATGACTAACATCTTCAGATGGTAAAGCTAGGGTCCCATAATCTACAAAACCCCTCTTCAATGACTAAAAGGACTCTCACTTAATGCTACTATCTGCATTTCCTAGAAATTCCCACCAATACCTAAGACAGAGTTTTTTTTAAATATATTTATTTATTAATTTTTTTTCATTTTACATACCAACCCCAGTTACCCCTCCCTCTCCTTCTCTCACCTCCTCACCTCCCTCCTGCTCTACCCCCATCCACTCCTCAGAGTGGGTAAGGCCTCCCATGGTAGTCAACAAAGTCTGGCATACCAAGTTGAAGGAGAACCTAGCCCCTCCCCATTGTATCAAGGCTGAGAAAGGTATCCCACCACAGGGAATGGGCTCCAAAAAGCCAGTTCATGCACCTGGAATAAGTCAAACAGATCAAGTCACACAACTGTCACCCACATTCAGCGGGCATAGTCCCATGCAGGTTCCCGAGCTGTCAGTCCAGAATACATGAGCTCCAACTAGCACCGTCAGCTGTCTCTGTAGATTTCCCCATCATGATCTTGACCCCCCTCTTTTTCTTCTTCTTTATTTCTTTTTTTTTTGAATGCTGAATGCCGTTTATTGTTTATTGTTTATAGAAGGAGGGAGGAGATCTTAAATACAGGCTTACAGCACAATGGGAGAACCCCAGAGGGCAGAAGTTCGCTTCTGATGTTTTTTTTTGTTTGTTTGTTTGTTTGTCTGTTTTTCGTTTTTGTTTTTTTGGAGCTGAGCATTGAACCCTAGGCCTTGTGCTTGCTAGGTAAGTGCTCTACCACTGAGCTAAATTCCCACCCCTGCTTCTGATGTTTTGCAATCTTGCATCTAAGCAGTTAATACCCAATATGCTGGATACACAGACAAGGAGCTTCCCTTAAGCATTCAGTAGGGTGGAATCTTGCAGGGAATTAGCATAGGGAGTATATCATGGTCAAGGTCAGCAAGCAATGCAACAGTTACCCAAAACAGGGGTCAGGGCCCTACAGGTCCCCCACTTTTACTAAAAGATGAGCTTCTGACTTAGATTGCATGGGACGGCAGCAGGTCACCTTACCCGTCATGGAGACAACTGTCGAGGCCACACAGGCATTCTGTCTTAGGTTAGTGAGCGCCCCCCAGGTATTACCCATCTCTGAATACTCATTATCATACAGGCTCAATCCTGTGAGAGCTGCAGAGTTAACTGTTGCCAAAGATCTCTAAGTGGCCCTGGGCTTGCAATCTGTGTGTTTGACACAGAAAAGACCAACAGAAGTCTTAACCCACCCATAGCCGGTAGGCTAAAGGCAACTGAGCCATTCCCTTCCTTAACAAGCCTTACGGCAAATTGGAGTCCTTGTAAGATGGTATTCTGAGAGCAAATGGAACTTGAGTTTGTAAATTTATAACTTTCAAAGCCAATCGAAATGTATATAACTATTTACTTAAATTTGTCATGCCCAATAGAATGAAAAATTAATTAACTGTGGTAGCTACTTTTGTTGCCAGGGTCTCCACTGTGCTAGCTGTAGTAACCAATTATGAAATGGCAATCCCAGAAACAGTAGTAGCAGTGGTAATCACTGCAACAACGGCAGCAGCAATAAGACAGTTTTGAAGCACAGACCTTCAAGGAATTTTCACTATGTAAGCTGTGGCAAAAATACTTTTCTTCGTTTTCCTGAAGATCTTTTGTGTATTCTTGGAAGATTTCAGACTTACATACAATGTATCTGTTCCCTGCTCCACTCCCACTGGACAGCCCAGGACAAGTCCCCTCCCACCTTCATGTCTTGGTTTTGCTTTGTCTTGTTCTTGTGACACACACACTCCAGTTAGTGCTGCCTACTGGAAGATTGAGTCTGTAATGAGAATTCCTGGGTGCAATGACCACATCTTCTCCGGAAGATGGCGCCTTCGCTGTCTTCTGTCACAGTCTTTCTGCCTTCTCTTCAGCAATGTTCTCAGAACCTTGGAGGTAGTTAATATAGTTATGTGTCACATTTAAGGCTATGTATGTAGTATTCCCTTGTTGAGAGTTGTCACACCCTGACCAGTTATGAGTTCCTTCACCATCACCCACTGCAGAAAGCAGCTTCCCTGGCCAAGGCAGAGAGCAGCACCAATTCACAGAATGAATTCCTGCCACAGCTGTGCTGAATTGAAAGATTGCATTCTAAGTGATTCCTCTTTTTCTTTTATTGCTTTTTAACGTGTTTTTTTTTTTTTCCTGAATTAGTGGGCATCTTTTCTCATCTATCCCACTTTTGTTTTGTGTGACCTCTGACTCAGGCAACTGAAGCAACAACTCCCTGTGTTAACTATGGAAAAACTATTCCTCTCTCCTGGCTCTTCTTGGGACTTCTTCAGCCTCATTTGTACCTTTCCCAACATCTGAATCCTCTTAAGTGCTTCTTCAAGAAACCTTCCTGCAGCAATGTGTTCTAGTGTTGTCAAATCCAACAGGACCTGTGTGACTATTCACCTAAATTTCAGGGCACTTTATTTTCGTGTGTGTGTGTGTGTGTGTGTGTGTGTGTGTGTGTGTGTGTGCATGGTACACTTATGAGGATACACATGTGTATGGGCATGTATGTATACATTTGTATATATGCTGTAAAGGCCATCAGAAAACCTTAGTTTCTTGTGAAGCTATATAACTTTATTTTTTGAGCCAACATTTCTGACAGGCTGGCAACTCACCAAGAAGGCTAGAGTGGCTGGCAAGAGATCCCCAGGAATACACTGCTTCTCACCACTAGGATTATAAGCCTTGTTTGCTCGTCTGATTTGTGAGTTCTGGGGATGTTCCCATGATTATAAGGCCAGTACTCTGCTAAAATGAGCCATTCCCTTATTTCAGGATCCTTATTGATTTGTGGCATTACCTAATGGTCCAGCTCATATCTATTTTCTTTTCTCTGGACAGGGACATAGAACACCTGGATATATGGCTCTTCAGTGTTTGTCCCTATATCAGGACCATGAAGCATAGTAGGACTTCCTCACATGTACACTGAATGAACGAATGGATGATCCATTGTCTCAAGTCATCTCTGTTTACTAACCAAATCCTTCAGGTCCACAGACTCAGCCTATCTGCTAACTTCCAAAGGAAGGAGCCAACTGAATTGGTAAACATGCCAGGAAGAGTTTGGCGTGCTGGGTGGTGGTGACACACACCTTTAATCTCAGCACTCGGGAGGCAGAGGCAGGCAGATCTCTGTGAGTTTGATGCCAGCATGGGCTACAGAGTGAGATCCAAGCCAGACAGGACAGGACTATTACATAGAGAAACCCTGTGTCAAAAAAAAAAAAAAAGTGGCACCTAATTAAGAGACAGAGATGCCAATATGTTTTGTTTTGTTTTGTTTTATTAAAGACAAAACAGCTAAGATTGATCTTGGCCAGGTCAGTAAGAAGAGCTGGGCAGTGAAAGAGCCTAATCTATCCCTTCCCTGTCACTTTCCTGCTTGCTTGTCATAGACATCAGCAAGGTCCATAACTATTCTTTAATGAAAATCAGATAAGTCCACCAAATACAGTTTCTGATTAATTACTGAAGATTCGGGAAAAGTGCAGTTACCAATGTGTCTGTTAGAACATTAAGGGAAGAGAATGGAAGGGGAGAGTAAGATCACAGACAGCCTATAAGGCCACATCAGATGTAAGAGGACAGGGTTACAGGTCAGAGATGCCCCAGTGTGGGGCTTGGTGAAAGCAGAAGATTGACCTCTTTTAGCTTCTCTGTTGATCAGTGACAGCAGAGGAGGGAGCAAGTGTTCCTTGGGGCCATTGTCTTCACAATGATCCATTTTGAACAAAAGTCCTCAGTGCCGTCATTCTGTGGTAAGAAACTAAACATAATTTGTAAGAGTGAAGCACATATGACAGATACATATGTATGTTTGTGTGTATGTATTTTATAGAAATGGAAGATAGATAATAGAAACATAGAAATAGATGATAGATCCATGATGATAGATGATCCATAATTAGCTGATAATAGGGAGATTTATAGATTAATAAACAGAGGATTGATAAATAGATAAGTGGCCATTTCCTGGAGCTATGAATGTTAAATCTTAGTTGCATTGGAGATCTCAGAATGCAGGAGATGTAAGTACCATTGGGACACCCACCATGGAGAGGGATAGGTTTAGAGAGGAGCCCACCTAAGCCTGATACAGAAGCTACATGCTGCAAGTAGAAGAGGGGTGGCAGGGCAGGGTGACCCAAAGCTTTAAAGCCCAGGGAAAAAAGCCTCAGATGCCAAACACTGACCTACAGGATTTTTTTTCCCAGACAGGGTTTCTCTGTATAGTTTTGGTGCCTGTCCTGGATCTCACTCTGTAGACCAGGCTGGCCTCACACTCACAGAGATCCTCCTGGCTCTGCCTCCCCAGTGCTGGGATTAAAGGTGTGTGCCACTGCTGCCTGGCTGGCCTGCAGGATTTTATATTTACCTGCCAGATTTTGATTTTGTTTGATTTGATTGCTGCTCATGATGCCCCAATTCTTCCCATTTGGGGAAATGAGAATGTTATGCTATGTCATCGTATGTTAGAAATACATAAATTGTTTTTAATTTTTGTCAAAGACAGTCTTTAATAAACTGCAGCCATTAAAAGAGGCTTTGGGCTTTTAAGGTAGAGCAATGTTTTATATTATGAAGAAAATGTGACTTTGGAAATGAGAAGTAGAAAGTTATGGTTTAAAAGAGATATGTTTGTGTATCAGGTTGACAAGGGCTTGATGTGATTGCTTTGTCAACTTGATACAACCTACATCACTTGGGAAGGGAGTATCAATGAAGTATTATCTACACGGGAGTGGCTGTGGGAATGTCTGTGGGGATTTTCTTAATAAGTTAATGTGTACAATAATTTACAGTTCAATATTAGTGGCACCATTGCCTAGGCAGGGCATCCTGAACTGTATAAAAGAGAAGAAAATAAGTTGAGCATGAGTGAATGAGGAAGCAAGGAAGCATTCATGCATTCATTTCTCTGCTCTGTACTGTGGATATGATGATGAGATGTTTAAAGGTCCTTCCTAAGTTTCCCAATGATGACAGAAGGTAAAATGGAATTGTAAGCTGAAGTAAACCACTTCATTGTCTAAGTTGGCTTTTGTCAGTTTTTTTTCTATTATAAACACAACAGGAACAAAATTAAAATAGAAAGGAAGAATGAGAAAGAAAGAGAGAGAGAGAAAGAAAGAGAGAGAGAGAGAAAGAGAGTAAGAAAGAGAAGTGATAGATAACAATGAATGCATTGTAGACATAATCTAGGAATCTCTTTATGCCTATGTGTTTACATATCCATAACCATATCCTTATGTCCTATCATCTCTATCTGTTTGTCTATCTATCTATCTATCTACATATAAATTGAACATAAATAAAAGTTAGAAAAATTTTCCATGAGCTAGTCCAATGATGGGCATATGTACATTCAAACAGACAAATGTTGGGGTCCATTTCTAACATGACAAAATCAAAACACATCTCTTATTTTACTTCATTAATATCCAATTTATTTTATTTTGACTCTGTGTGCAAGTCATAAGTTACTATTTCCCTTTATGGATACCAAATGAGCATGGTACCAACTTGACTGCTACTGTCCTAGCTCATCTGGGAATGGGTCACAAGGAGGTCCTCAAAGGAGCCAAAGTTGCATCACCCTCACTTTTGAAACACATTACAAATGGTGGTTCTTTTTTTTCAAGACAACTTTCCTTACTTCACAGAGTCACTATTTATTCCATATGCAAAGACATATTTGCCTTCCTGTGCCTCTCTCTGATTCTCTAAATTGGATTGTAATGATTTGGATGGTGGTAAAGTACCCATGAGCCATCCATGCATTGAAATTCTACTGTTCCATAATTAAGCACAGCTGAGTGAGGTATACTTGTTCTTCAGGGTTCTGATCTGAACAATGGAACATCCCTAAACTCCTTAACACTGCTGTTTTGAGAATAAAGAAATAATCTATTGGGGCTGAAAAGATGGCTAAGTGGTTAAATCATTTGTCCTGCATGTACTAATACTTGTGCTCAAATGCCCAGAACCCAGGTAAAGTCTCGTGCATGAATGTGACTAAAACCCTAGTGGACACCTCACAAACCAGTTCTCACCTTTGCTCTTGTTTGACAGAGTTCTTTGTCCCTTCTAATCCCCACCATACATGCTGAGCCAGCTGCTCAGTCTTCACCCTACATAGACTGAGCATAGGATCTTAGGATCTGAATTCCAATTCACATGTTTTCAAGGTAAGAGTTTATCGAGAAAGCTATCTCCCTTGCTCCACAGTGAAAAGTATTTCAAAACTCCATTTCCTTCAGATCTAAGACTTCAACTATGCTACCACAGTGTAGTCACTGCTATCTTAAAAATGTTTTCATCTCACATTAGAAGTCCACAGGAGAGCGATGTTTCAAACAGTAAAAACTTCACATTGAATTGAAATATAATAGTGGGTAACAGGAGAGAGACTAGAAAAGTCAGCAGAGAAGTAAATGCTCACTCTGGACTTACTGACTCCAAACAAGAACATACGCACAGCATAATGGAATTGGAACTGTCTCTGTGGAAAGATATTTATTCTCCCACATTCTTAGTTCGGTTTTTTGAGTGGTTATGTAGGCATTTGTATGTATATACATGCTACACACCTGTAGCATGTGGAGGAGAGACCAATATTGAGGTGGCTTTTTCATTATTCTCCATGGAATGTTATGATACAGCATTTCACTGATCCCAAAAGCTAGGCTAGCTGGCCAATAACCCACAGAGAGCCTTCTGTCTTGTACTTTACCCCTCAGAGTTAGGGTCACAGATATGAACCACAATGTCTGGCTTTTTATGTGGGCACTGGGATCTTAAATCAGGTCCTTTTGCATACACAGCAAGAATATGGATTAAGCCACATCCACAGTCCTTGTAACATCCTTTTTAAGGTATTTTTAAGGCCCAAATTGAAGAAGGCAACTTGCATCCACTGACTTTCTAGTGGACAATTGTCCACATCACCCATCACCTTGTGCCTTTCATCTTCTACCTTCATAAAAGATGACAATTGACACAAATTGGAATGATGAAGGTTGGATAAATTAATTTATTATCATTTTTAAAATTTGAAATGATTATGTATTTACATCATCCCCCTCTTCAATTTTCTCCCTCAAAATGTTATTTTGGGCACAAGTTTGAAATTGTTGGAAGTAGTAGACAATACTGACTTATTTGTGATGTCAGTTGCGTTGTTCAAGTTTTTCTCTATTAGGATGGTGCTGCAGTGGGGTTCTCCTATAAAGCTTTTTTTCTACATTAAGATATGTTCTCTCTAATCATACCCTTTCTAGGACTTTTATCATGAAGCCATGATGATTTTTTTGAGCTGAGGATTGAACCCAGGGCCTTGTGCTTGCTAGGCAAGCACTCTACAACTGAGCAAAATCCCCAACCCTGCCGTGATGAATTTTTATCAAAGGCTTTTTCAATATTCAGTGAAATGATCATGCATTTTTTTTCTTTAAATTTGTTTATGTGGTTTATTACAGTCATTGGCTTGCATCTCTTCAATCATCCCTGCCTCTCCAAAAGAAAACAGCTTACTTCTTTTTGTAGATACTCTTTTTGAAGTATTTCTCTATTCTGCTGTCAAGTATTATATTGAGCATTTTAAAGTCTATTTTCATTTGGGATATTGGCCTGCAGTCTCTCTCTTTCTCTCTCTCAATCTCTCTCTGTCTCTGTCTGTCTCTGTCTGTCTCTGTCTCTGTCTCTGTCTGTCTCTGTCTCTCTCTTTCTCTCTCTCTCTCTCTCTCTCTCTCTCTCTCTCTGTCTCTCTCTCTAGGTTTGTGTGTTTGTGTATGTGCAGGTATGACAGATTTTGTTATTAGAGTGGTATCAGCTTCATAGCAGGAGTTAGGAAGCAGTTATTTTTTTTCTATTTTTTGTTAAATAGTTTAAGACGTGTTTGCTGTATATCTTCACTGAAAATACAGTAGTGAGCCACTTGGCATTTCTAGGCCTGGTGGACCTAAGAAGACAAGCACAACTCTGCCCCCAAGTCTCTTCAGGTAGGAAGAATTTCACTCATGAGACACATCATGTTTCTAGGCTCAGTGGATCCCAAAGACAAGTACAGGCCTGCCCTAGTTCTCGAGACTTGGAGCAGGAAGAACTCTATCCACTTTCTCTGCTTCAGGGCAGTTGAGCACCATTATGATTCTTGGAAGCATGGTCCTGTCCAGAACCATGGTGGATGGAGCAGGATTTGGAGAATCACACATGTAGGACAAATGGGCAGTATTCTGGTGAACAAATGAATAATGTGGTATGGGAGAGAGAGGGAGAGAAAGAATGGTTCATGTCCTGTGGACAGAGACATATATGAAGAGGTGAAAGTGGTGAGGAGCTGGCTGAGATGGATGACTTGATTGAGGTGGATTGACTTGACTGATGGTGATGCCTAGGCCTGGAAGGTGGCTGGAGCACATGTCTGGATTACCCTAATGCAGCTGCAGTCTGTGTTGCTGTCCATGGCTCTTAATATCACCCAAGACCAAAAGGATAAGGCTGTAGAGAATTGGACCTGCTTCCTCACTGGCTACAGTACTAGGGAGAATTGGTTCTGCCCCTCACCAGCTGAAGCACTCGGGAGAGAGGGTCCTATATCTCATCTGGGCAGCAGAATAGAGTTGACCCTGCTCACAAGGGCAAGGGCAAGCTGGCCTTGACCATGTGAAAATGGGAGAGCAGGTCATGCCTGCCATGTGCTGAGAGAAAGACGCCTTCCTTTGCCCCTTGATCCTGCAGCAGGTGGGGGGCTTTACGTAACCCCTCACCAGCTGTAGCACTCAGGAGAACAAGTCCTGCATCTCACATGGGTACCACAGTAGAGTTTACCCTGGAATTAGAGACATGGGTGAGCCAGCCCTGAGTGTGTGAGGGGCATAGCTGGTATTCCTTCCTTTGTCTGAGGTCTAGTTGTGGGAGCAAGAGGAAGATGCCCCCCTCCTCTTCCGTACCACCTCTAGCTGGCAAGGGTGCTGACCAACACCCCCCCCCATCTGCTGTAACACTTGCAAAAGCAGGCCCTGGTCTGGGCAGCACAGCAGAGCTGATCCTGTTGACAAGGGCTGGGGTAAGGGGAACTGAGAACATGAGCGCAAGAGATCTGGCCCTGCCCTCATCTACCATATGGTAGCATGGGCAGAACAGGGGAGAGGTGCTCTATCCCCTCCCCCCAACCCTCTAATCCTGAGGCAGACAGAGAGAGGTGGCCCTAAGTTCATAAGAGCTGGCCCTGTACCTTACCCAGGCAGCACAGTAGAGCCGAATGTGTTGATGGAGATTTGGGTGAGCCAGCCCTGAAGTTGTAAGAGTGAGAGAGCTGTCCCCACTACACATCTGCATGAGGAGGAAGGGTCAGGGGATAGTTGCCCCCACTACACCTCAATGCCTGCAGCAGGTGAAGAAGCTGACCCTCACCCTTATCAGTTGCAGCACTCAGAAAAGCAGGACTGCTCTTCACCTAAGCAGCACAGGAGAGCTAACCCTGTTGTTGGAGGGCCTGGTGAGTTTACCCTGAGTGTGTGAGAATGGAAGAGCTGGCCACCCCCTCACCTGCTGGTGGGCCAGGGAGCAGACCCTCCCCCTTACCAGCTCCAGCACTCTGGAAAGTAGACCCTGAACCTCACCTGGGCAGCACAATAGAGCTGACCCTATGACAGGGGTGCAGCTGAATGAGCCTGAGAACATGAGCATGGGCAATCTGGCCCCTCCCCTCATTTGCAATACGATGGTGTGGTGGTGGAGAGGTGCCCTCCACTCCTCTGCACCTTGCCACCTCTGGAAGGTGGGATAACTGGCCCTGAGGTCATAAAAGTGGGAGCACTGTCCCTGTCCCTCACCAGCTGCAGCACTTGGGAGCGTGTCTCCTGCACCTCACCAGGACAGCACAGTAGAACTGGCCCTGATATAGGTGTGGGAGAGCAAGAGAGCTGGCATTGCTCACCCCTTGCTCATTGCTGCAAGGGGTGAACTAGACAGGGCAGTGCTGGAAAGCTCATCCTGATGGTGAGGACAGGGGACAGGGGAGAGCTGGCAGGCTGACTTAACACTGCAACTACCCAGAGCCAGCGCTCAGAGTTGGCTCACCCCAATATAGACCCGGTCTACGAGCTACTGGAGCACATGAAGGGAGTGGTCCTGCAGACCCAAAGTTGCAGGATCTCCAGGACACAGGGTAACAACAGAATGTCCAAGAAGATTCCTAGTGAGGACACAGCATCAACAATGTAGCAGAAATCAGAGGCCTCCAACCAGACCAATGACTCTTTGCAATAAAACTTGCAAGCAAAAATACACGGATAAAAGTGTTTACTGAGTGACTCACTTTGTCACACCAAAACTTCCTTGATGAGACTGATTTTCCTTTTTTTCTTTTTTTTCATGGATACAAAGGGATGGGGAAATAAATGGGATCAAGATGCATGGTGTGAAAGACACAATAAATAATAAGAAATTTAAAAAAAAGAAAGTATAGTAGAATTTTACTGTGAATCTATCTGGATTTTTTGTTGCTGTTGGAAGGATTTTTTTTAATGATTGTTTCAATCTTGATATTTGTTATGGGTCTATATAGGTTATTCATCTCCCCTTGGCTTAATTTTGCTAGTTTGGCTGAATCTGAAAATTCACCCATGTATTTTAGGTTTCCAAAATAATGGAGTACAAGTTTTTAAAGTATTCACTTGGAATATTCTGAATTCTTTTGGTGTCTTTTATAATGTTTCTCTGTCCATTTCTGACTGTTAATTTAGGTCCCCTCTTTCTTTCTTTTACTGAGTTAGGCCAAGGGTGTGATGATCTTGCCTATCTTCTCAGTGAACCCATTCTTAGATTCCCGATTCTTTGTATTGTTGTTCTTGTGTCTATTTCATTAATTTTGGCTCTAATTAGGGAAATTTTCCAGTTGCATCATTAAATCATGCATTTGTGCTCTTTCTGAGTTTTAATGGAAGCACCTAGAGCTAATAATTTCTCCCAGAGGACTGTTTCTAATATGTCCTGGGAGTTTTACTGTGTTGACTTTTCATTTTCATTCAGTTCCAGGAATTTTTTATTTGTTGTTTTTTTTTTTTAATTTCTTCTTTGACCTATCCATACTTCAGTAAAGAATTGGTTATTCTCCATAAGTTTGTGTAGTTACTAGAAATTGCTTGTTGTTGAATTTAAGTTAAATTGCATTATAGTTAGATGTATTATACAGAGTTATTTTTATTATCTTGAGTTTGTTAAGTTTTGTGTTCCAGGAGGTGGTTTATTTTAGAAAATCTTCCTGTTGAGTAGAACACATATTCTTTGGTGTTTGGGTGGAATATTTTATAGATAACTGCTAATCCATTTGATGTATGCTATCAATTAATTCTGCTATTTCTTTGCTTTTATGCCTAGATGACCTGCCTACTGTAGAAAGTAGAATATTAAAATCACCTGCTATTAATGGGCTTGTGTTATTCTGTGTCTTTAAATCTAATAGTACATTTTTAAAAAATGTAATTGGGTGACCCAGCATTTGGTATATATATGTTTAGGATACCGATGTTTTCTTGGTTAATTGTTGTCTTGATTAAAATGAGGTATCCCTGTTTATCTCTTCTAATTGTTTAGTCTGGTCTATTTGGTTTGTATTAGGACAGTGATGCCTGTTTGATTCCTGGTCTCATTTGATTGGGGTACTTTTGCCAGTTTTCTTCACTGAAAGATGCTTATCTTTAAAGCTAACATGAGTTTCCTGTAGAAAACAGATAGATGGATTTAGTTTGTTGATCCATCCATTTGGTCTATGTCTTTTTATTGAAGGACAGAGACCACAGATATTTAATGTCATTATTAAAGATGTATATAAATTGCCATCATTGTATTGTTCATTTTTGTATTTGTATTCTCACTAGTAGTTTAGTAATTATAGCTTCATTTTTCTTCCTACAGTCTTTTGTCTATACTTATTCGAGGGGAATTTATTTTTGGTGTCAAGCAATATCAGTTTAAGTGGTACCTGACAAAGTTTGTCCAGCACAAGGAAGTCTCTGAGAATTTCCAAGTGTCTTTTCAAATATAAACTCATGCAAGGGTCAGGTTAGAGACTGGATCCACTCTTACTGGTTAAAAAACCCACATGAAATATTTGTCCCATTTGTTTCCAATAAAACCACCTTCTTGGTCTGGGATGTAACTCATTGGGTTGCATGCTTGCCATAGTATATGAAATCCTAGATTCAATCTCCAGCACAGCCTAAAGAGGGAACGGTGGTTCTCCTCCTGATGATAACTGCACTAGTACATGGAAGATTGAGGCAGGAATATCAGAAGTTCAAGGATATACTCAGCTACAGGCTAAATTCAAGGCAGCATGAGCTATATGAGAAACCATGGAAAACAAAAGAAGAACATGTCAATAAAACAAATTGTCTCCTAGGTCTGAAAATGTGTCTGTTTAAAGAAAATAGAGTCTTGAAATTTCAAACTTTGAAAAGAGAAATGATGTACATGATGGGGGAAAGAATGCACACAAAGCGTGTTGTAGATTTGGGCTATGGCTTCTTCACTTATCTGTGCACACATTATCTACTCACCCATTTTTAGCGCTTTATTTAAATTGTCCACCTTCATTTTGCTTTTATAAAAAGCATTTATAAAATTATGTTTATGGGTGTATGTCTGTATGTGGGTGTGTGCATGTGAGTGAGGATGCCTCAAAGAGGCTAGGGGGCATCAGATCCATCTGTAGCTAGAGCTGCCTGACTTGGGTGTTGGGAACATGTGCTCATTAACTGCTAAGCTGTCTCTCCAGCCACTAAATTTTTAAAATTACATTTATTTATTTACCTGTGAGGGGTATTCGAGTGGAAGTCAGAAGACAATTCAAGGAACTCAATTCTTTCCTGCCATCAAGTGGGTCCCTGAGATAAAATGTTGGCATCATTAAGCTCAGTGGCAAGTGTCTCTACACCTTGATACATCTAGGTGGCCATCCTATTTATTTTAAAGTACAAGTATTTAATATGTGATTCCAAAGAGTATTTTAAAAAGAACTATTCCAGAATACCCCCACTTAAGAGGAAGCCCATCATAACCTGAAGAAGATAAAATATGAGGCCAATAGTATCCCACCATGGTTTTGAGGTATTGTATTAGAAATAAAGAACAATATGGTAGAGAATCAAATATTGTCAGTGAATACCTCATCTAAAATAAAGACTATGTACTGCAGAGTGGAAAGTTAGGGAAGTACTCCTTAAAACAGAGATCACAGAGTAATGAACACTGTACTGAAAATGGCACCAAGCCCAGAGGGTTATAACATACGCTGTGTGAGATAGAAAGAATAAAACAGATCCAGAGAGAATGTCATGAGGAAGATACTTGGTGGAGCTTCCCCACCATACCACCAGTCATTTGGTGATGCATTTCCACCAGAACCATGGTAGTCATTCTTTGCCCCCTGCTCAAGTTGCATGAGGAGTCAGTAGAATGCAGAAAGGCATTGTGAGAAGTCCCTATCTGCTACTTCCTGAGACACAGGAGGTTATGTAAAAGTTGGAAACATATGGTCTCCATTTGGAGTTTGGGATAAAGAGTAAGAGATGAAAGAAAGCCATGCCTGTGTTAACATTCTCCAAGGCTGATTGATTGATCATGGAAACTGGGAATTCACAGAAGCCACAATTACATCGGGTTGTTTTCAGTTCCAATAGTAGCTATTCATTTTCTTCCTCCTGTGCCCTAGAATCCTTGTGGCTATTAGTAAACAACATGCCAAATGCACAAACAGAGCCCTGGACTTCAACATCAAAAGGCTGAACATTTCTTACCATCTGAATTCCATGTCAAAGCTTCTTCTACTTTGCTGTCACCCACTGCCTGATGGTCTCACAGTGGCCTGACCTGCAACTGTTTTTGTTGTGTTACTATACAAACTTTACAACTCCATTACCATGTTGCAACATGGTGTTTTGGGTAACACAAGTCTGTGTTTCTAGGACATGGTCACTCATATTTTCATTCAAAGTGAGATTCTTATTGTCTTTAATGTGAGAGCTGGATGTTTTGTGTTGGAAGCATCATTGCCATACTCACTTCTAAGATGATAAGTGGTGACATCATGAACCAGTGTCTGTAGGATGCACTCACTATCTCTCCAGCCTTTATTCTATAAATTGTTTTAAATAATAAAAATGCTTGGTAATCCATTTAGATTAAGGGAACTCACCCTGAAAGGCATTAGAAATCTCTCACTTCAGTGGGTTTTCCATGGATTTGATCATATAATAAAAATATTTCACTCTGTGTATCTTTCCAGTTTTTGTGGGTGGCCAGTTTTGAAGTAGACTTTTCTGCTCACTCAGCCTGAATGAAATCTGAGAATATAAAGTACAAGCTATTTTAAAGGTTATATGGTTCTATCTAAATACTGTATCATAATGCTCTTTTTTAGCTTATAAGAGTATAGAGATTTAAAAGAACCTGTAGAAATAAAACACCATATGTGAATAGATATCAACAAAAGAAGTTAAATATCTGATAGGTCACTCAGTCCAAATGCCCATTTTTAATAGGTACTATAGCATGTTATTGTTATTGTGTGTGTTCAGACATATGTGTGCAGATATGCATGTAGTGTCTGTGTGTAGATCTGAGGACAACTTCATGGTACCAGTTCTTTCATTCTACATTCATGTGAGTTTTATGAATGAGACTCACGTTGACAGATATGAATGCAGCAGGCACTCTTACCTGCTGAGCTGCCTTGTGAGCTATATCTTTAATGCTGTTAGGGGAAGTTTATGCACAGTACTGCGTCAGATGGGAAAGGTGAAATGGCTGCCCACCTGCCCTCAGAACAATTGATACAAGGACTGTATGTTCACTCAAATGACTAACAGGTGAGTGTAACAAGCCATTACTAGACTCTTCTTTTCACCCTTATCTTATTCATATATATATATATATATATATATATATATATATATATATTCTATCTTTTCTGATAATAAATGAAGGGGAATATTTCTTATTGTCTACAAAATGTCAAGTATAACCATGGTCAGCTTTGTATGGGTGCTTACCTGTTTGGCATCCATGCCCCTTTGCTACACACGTGCAGGGAAACCAATATGGCTTGAGATGAAAGATGACTTGAGAGGGATGATTCAAGGGAGACAGTGGGAATCTCAAAAGAATTTCTCCATGAATCCAGGGATCACAATCTTCCTTCATCTTCCCCTTCCACCATATTTCAGTGTTCTCTAGGCCATGATATAGATCATTTATTACTATAATCCTATGATTAAATATTTTATATGGAGTCTGGTTGTTTTGTTCTGAATAGATTGGTTCAATGTCTAAGAGAATTCTCAATTCTTATAGGGGGCCTGAGTTTAGTTACCAGTGCCTACATCTAGCTCTTCACAACTGCTGTGGAACAATCCTTTACTACACTATGAATATGTATTGCTCTCATTGATCAATAAAAACTGACATGCCAGTGGCTGGGCAGGCAGTTATGTGGGAAAGCCAAGCTGGCAATGATGGGAAGAAGGAGAGTAGAGTCAGGGGATGCCAGCTAGCTACTGCAAAGCAGGATGTGTTAAAAAAAAATGAGGTAACAAGCCACCTGGCTGAATGTTGGGTTAATTTAAATGTAAGAGCCAGTTAGTAATAAACCTGAGCTACTGGCCAAGCATTTATAAGTAATATAAGCCTCTGAGTGGTTATTTGGGACCAGTGCTTCAGGACATGAAAACTCTGATTACATACAACTACCTGCAACTTTAGGTTGAGGGGATCCAACATCCTCTATTGGATTCCACAGACACTGCACATACCCAGACATATGAACATAATTAAAAATTAAAAATAAATCCTAAAAGGTGTGTTTAAGCCTAATTGTCTATTTAGCTTCACTTCCTCATTAGTTTACTTGTTTATTTTGATTCAGGGCCTCGTGGAACAGGCCAGCCTGGAACTCACTATACAGTGGAGAATAATTGTGAGCTCCTGACTCTGTGTTGCCACCCACAGTGCTTTGGGTTTGTAGGTCTACTGCACTGCACTTGGTCAAAATCTGAAGCTTAAAAGCAAATGGAAGAAATGAGCAGGAAGTTGAGGTGAAGCCTTTGTTTGCAGTGGTTCTCACCCTTCCTGATGTTTCGACCATTTAATACAATTCCTCATGTTGTGGTGACTCCAAACTAGAAAATTATTTTTTTGCTACTTCATAACTATAATTTTGCTACTGTTATGAATTGTAAAGTAGATGTTTGTAGAGATAGAGGTTTGCCAAAGGGGTCAAGACCTTTAGGATGAGAACCACTGGTTTAAAGGAACACAAAATATGAAGACTGAAATCCCATTTTTATTATTGCTTAGATGAGATTTCAGTAAAATGCTTGAAAGTTGACCCTATTAGTTTGGTAGCAGCTTTCATATTTTCTCAAGTTCTCCTGCCCAATGTGGACATTTCCTTATAGCATCTTTCAAAATAAAGAGCCTTGAAATTGAAACCAAAGTCTTGTAAGGCCATAATGGCTCATCACATAACGTCCAGTGACAGATTACCTTTGCTAATGCTACAGTTGATAGGAAATCACAACATGTCCACACGGTTGGGCTTTCCCGGCAGACTGCCTAGTTATTTCCAGTTCAAAATAACCATTTCTAGGTCAGAATATCTTGCATGACTAGGACTCAGTGGCTTTGCATGGTTGTGTAAAGCATGTGTGGCCATGTAATCTATGCGCATGCACGGAGTAGCCACATGTGGTCCTGTACGCATGTGCGGCCCATTCTTTAAAAAACACCATTTTGCACAGGTCTCTCTCGTCTCTTCTCTTCTCTTATTTCTCCTCTCTCTCCTCTCGCTCTCCTCTCTCTCCTCTTCTTTTCTTCTCTCCTCTCCTCACTCATGTGTGTGTTTCACACAGGCCTGTCACCTCTATCCTCTTTAATAAAAAATGTCGTGTTCGGGATGTGTTCCTCGTGGGGTAAGAGTGCCGCATAAATAACTAACATTGGTGCTGTGAGGGAACGGGTGCTTCCAGGTGCTCTGCGCCTGGAAACCCAGGAACCGGGGATGGAAACTCTGCACTACACAATCCGGGAACTCTGCTCCGTTTGTGACAGATCACTGTCCATTAGCCTGGTCGCACAAATCCACATGCAACACCGCTGCTCTGATTGGTGAGTTATCCCCTTTTCGGCTAGCGTAAATGGTTTCCTGAATCCGTGAGATCAACAGTTGAGCCTCGCTGGTTATTCTTGAAACCGGGGGAACCCCCGGCCAAGGGTCTCCACTGGCTATGGTTGGCCCCTATCACAGACCTAAATTTCCAGCCACCTCCCACATTTGCAGCTTGAGATATATTTTGCAATAGGACCACAGGTGCGTCCTGAGGCTATGTGAAGCCGCCACGTTCTTCAAGCCCGATGGGGCAGCTGGGCATTAAGGGCTCCCGGGGAGTCTTTGCTTCACACAGCACCCCCCTGCCCCCGTTTATCAGCTGATGAGCTGATAAGGCGGCTTGTGCCCAAGATCCGGCCGGCCAGCCTCCAGGAGGTCTTGGCTCCGGATCAGGTTTATTTTTTTAATTTTTAATTTTTCTGCCTCTCTGCTGCAGACATGGGAAACAAGGCTTCCAACCCGATCAGTCCTTCCTCTCCCTTAGGCTGTCTTCTTGCTTAAAGATTCTTAAGCTTATCCATCTCTGTACTGAGAGATGGCCCAAGCATGCTTTAGAAAATAACAAAAAATCCCAATCTTTTATGGGAGTTATCTATTTCTGGCCAGCAAACAGGCAAATGGAAAGAGTTGCTATTTATCTTAGCTTTCTTTCTCTCAATGTTAAACTGTATCTTCATTCTCTCCTGCTCATGTGCTCCTAGCTATGCCTAAACCAAAAGATTCTCTGTCCCTATCTCTCTTTTTCTCTCAATAAAGCTCTAGAAAGGTAACCATGGCTTATGATTCTACTGCCAAGCAGCACACACCTCCAGCTGCCTGCCACGGGTGGTGGCCAGCCATGAGAAGTGCAGCTTTCCACTACTGATATCGCCACGTTTTTTCACAGTGAGTCTGCTGTTCTAATGGCTGAAATCTGAGCTATATGTTTGCGACGGACAATCCCAGGCGTTGTCCTCAGGCTGTGCTGGCAACAGTAGGCACATTTTTGCTTGGAGAATAAATGTCGTCTGGGGTCTACCAGGTAGACCCTGCAGCACAGTTGCAGCCCTTCCCATCCCTTGACAAAGAGGATGGTGGACTTGAGCTGATCTTAGATCTTATTTCATTCTCAGGACGCCTGAGTTGAAGTCTGATCCCGGTTTTTGTTTTTGTTTTTTTTTTTTTTTTCATTTTTTATTTTCCACTCAGCTACAGCCATGGGACAGAGGGCAGATATCACCCACTTACATTGGCGGATGGGGCAGGTACCCATAAATCTGTCCACTTAACAGCTTTGCAGTACTGGTAAACCTGACCACATAACAGTGTGGCAGGTACTTCAGCCAGCGAATGGGAAAATAAGAGTTGCTTCATCTCCAAGCTTTCTGCTAAACCTCTAAACCCTTTCTTTCCTTTCCCACTAAAGTGTCTGCCATGTGTAACATTTTCTGTCTCACTTCCATGCCAGCAGTGGGCAGGCTCAAATGCGCGGGCTTGGGCAGTTTATAAGACTCACCCTAACTCCACCCACTCATTCTCAAACTGCCTTGAGAACAACAGATGGGTCTAAAAGCAGCTGAGATCTAAACAATTAAGTTTATAATAATCAGGATGGCTCCTAACCCAAAAAAAAAATCACCTTATAGCCTCAGGCAAGTCTTCCAAAGGATCAGTTTGCAGTCTGCCTACTGCCAGAGCTTACAAAAGCTGTCCTTAAGCCACCAATCAGGAAAAATTCAGAACACAGAGTAAAATCCATCTCTTGTTCCCGGCTAAAAGTTAAGTATCTGGAGAACAAGGCTCCTGACCCTACGGGCAAAAGAGTCATCTGTGGTGTTTAAGGTGTGCCAGGGAAGAGATAGAAGCCTGAAAACAAAATTGCCAAATGCTGGCACTTGCTGACTCCCAAAAGTTGTTGGGTCCCTGTTTTAAGTGAAAAAGGCCACGGGCTAGCAAATGCCCTGCCCATCAACAGCCTTGTCCTTGTGCTGCCTAGAAAGACAACCAGTCAGCTGACTGCCCCCAGGTGCCAAGATGCATAGGTACATCAAGCTAAGACCTCCAGCAAACCTAGGCTTGGCTACAGACACAGCAGGGAACCCAGAATTCAGCAGGGAAGTGATCAGTTTCTTTCCTTCTGGACACCAGAGCCATTGACTCAGTCCTGGGAGTTTTAGGATGTCACTCCTCCTTTCTATTGTCGGGAACAGAAGACAGCCTTACTTACCTCACCAGATTTAATTGTACTTTCAGAGTTACTTAATGAGAAAGATTTCCAACTAAGATAAGAGCTCATTGTCTCATTTCAAAGTTACCGCCTATGCTTCTCATGTGCATACAGACAGGGCCATGATTTTTGCCTTGTCCCTAATTAAAAAAAAAAAAAAAAAAAAAGTTCTCTTCCACTCTCAAGCTCCAGAGGACACCAGGATCCAGTGCCTTGTCACCAATTCCAGAGGAATAAGGTATCACCCCTTTCCTTCTCAACTAGGGCCACATAGAGCCAGAGGAAAAAGGGACCATCAAAATATCCAGGTGGTAAGTATATAACAGTCTATCACTATTCAATACTCAGCAACTGATCACCTGTGTATCCTAAATGCTAAACTAACAAAATAAACAGGTGCCTTAAATAAACCACCAGGAATAATGCTTATCTTGGGTAAAAATTAAGCAAAATACTAAAACATCACAGCCACCTTTTGAACATGTCTCCATCCAGACAGGCCAGATCTACCTCAGATAAATGTCAACTCTAAAAACAAAATAATAATGAGTCTTTTCTCTAAGCTTTTATGTCACCAGTATCCTATCAGACAGAAGGTTCCCAGCCACAACATGAAGGACAGACAGCTGCAGAACAAGGCATGACAGAACTTCATCCCAGGACCAGCCACACCATGAAGGATGAACACAGCTGCAGGACTTCATCCTAGGACTTCAGGAGCCAGCCTCCCCATTTCCCTTCAAGGACCAATCGACGTCCACCATTCAGCCTGAATCAGTCTTTTAGAGAAATGCCCCATACCCATCTATCCACATTTTTTTTCTTTTTTTTAAGAACATTTGAGTCGGGAATGATAGGAAATCACAACATGTCCACACAGTTGGGCTTTCCTGGCGGACCGCCTAGTTATTTCCGGTTCAAAATAACCATTTCCAGGTCAGAATATCTCGAGTGACTAGGACTCCGTAGCTTTGCATGGATCTACACGTATGTGTGGAGTAACCACATGTGATCCTGTACGCATATGTGGCCCATTCTTTAAAAAGCCGGCGCCATTTTGCACAGGTCTCTCTCTTCTCTTCTCTCTTGCCTCTCCTCTTCTCTCACTCTCCTCTCTCTCCTCTCTCTCCTCTCTCTCCTCTCTCTCCTCTCTCTTCTCTCTCTCCTCTTCTTTTCTTCTCTCCTCACTCATGTGTGTGTTTCACACAGGCCTGTAACCTCTATCCTCTATCCTATATTAATAAACAGCTCTTCTGTGGATTTGTCATGTTCGGGACGTGTTCCTCATGGGGTAAGAGTGCCAAATAAATAACTAACAACAGCCCCTTGTGTGTTTGTAATCATTAAGATAATGACATTGGGAATAGAAGGTTTTCATGGTAAAGTGTTTTTGTGCAAGCATGAGGACCTGAATTCAGATACCGAGCAACTACCTGAAAAGCCAGGCATGTTATTGTATGTATAACCTCAGCACTTGAAATGTGTAGACAGAGGAACCTTGGAGCTTGCTGGTGAGTTCATCTAGCTATATCAGTGAGCTGCAGGTTCAGGAAAAGACCTGTCATTAACAATGAGGTGGAAAGTGATTGGAGAAAATACCCAGAATCTATCTGGCATCCAACCACATTTACACACATGAGCATGCACACACATATGCTCTGTACACACACAAGCATGCACACATACCTTCAAAGGTAATGACATGACATATAAAGTTGACTGTTGGCCAATGATGCCCAGTATCATGCTTTCATTTGGTTTTGAATCACTCTGAAGTGCAGGTTACAGTTAAAATTTTCCTAGAGATTTGCAGTTGATTTTCAGGAGGGCGTTTTCCAGCACATCTGTGGTGTGCTAGAACAGGACATGCCCCTCCCTCTTGTCTTCTCCCTCTTGACAATTTTCCTACCCTGAGGCTAGAGTATTCATTCTTTATCTATTTTGATTACTGATTATATCTTTAAATGGAAAAAAAGGAAAGAAAACAAATGACAAGGCTCCACATGACTTTGCCATTAGGAGAAAATCACCAGCGAGGGATGACAAACAACTTCACTGAGATATTTTCTCTTTATTACCTCAACTAACTAATTAATTGCAGCAGACCTGAATTGTCAAGGACCAAGATGTCAGGAACCAAATATGAACCATGGAAAAGTACTAGCTAGGCCAGGGAAAAAGTCATAAGACCACTGCCCTTCCCCAGAGCAGTAACAACTGTTTACTAACCAGAGGCTCCCAAAGATAAGATATTCCACAGTTAGGTGCCATGACAACCAAATGTAAAGAGCATTCCATGGTCAAGTAGCCTAGCAACAGAACAAATGGTCCCTGACCAGTGACCTTAGCCAACATCTTGCAGTTGCATGACCTGTCTCCCACATCTTGCACCCCTTCCATGGCCCTTCTCCTTCCCTCCTTCCTGCCCCTTCCCCTCCTATGCTATATAAGCCTTGCAGAGAAAAATAAAATCTTCAGCTTGATCAGAATTTTGTCTTGCTGTGGTCCCTTGTGTTCCCTGTCTCTTTCATTCACTCTCACAGGTGGGTTGTCCCCATTGAAACCCTGCTGGTCGAGGCACTGAATCATGGAGACAGAGATCTCTATAGGTTTTATTGTATTTCTATTCAGCAGATGGCTTTCAGATTTGAGGGTTCTATGAATACCCACCATTTCAAAAATACAATAATAAACAAAAAGTGAGCAGAAACGAAGAGCACAGATGATTATCTGTGAGTTTGTCTTTTAGAGCTTATATTAATCATTTTTGGATTGATAAGTGTTTAAAAATATTAGTCCAGATAAACACATTGTCAATTCTGCCCTTCATTTTAAATGAATCCCATTTCTTCTGTTTGCATTTCAATCTACTTTAAGAAGTCACAAATAAAATATATTATATCATAAGAGCCATAAAATGCAGGTGTTGAACTGAAAGAGCATCTCAGCACCTGCATTTTATGTGGATATAAAAGAGATATATAACCCACTTGAAACTAAGTTTGCCTTGTCTTTGTTTCTGCTGAGAAGGATTTTAAACTTGTCTGGTCCACCCAGAAGGAAACATGAGCTAAGCTGTGCCTTTCAAAAGAGGGCAAAAGGAAAGGATGGAGCTTTGCTTCCTAGGAATAACACCTAGGACCACCCTCTGAGTATTAAGATGCTTTAATGAATGACATCAGACACACAACACAGGAGCACACTAAGAATGTACATGTCATAACTCTCATTTGTTACCCCACAGTGTTTCTCAAAGTGGGCTATATAAATAAAAGCAAGTCACAAGCACCATCCTAGCTAGAATGAAGATATTCTAAGAGATATCATGTATTCTCTTTTGGCTTTGAACTATAGGCACAATGGACCCCAAGAAACTGAAATTACCTCATGAATCTCAAGATGAGGAGAGGGAAAGACTGGTATAATCCAGAAGAGGAGCTTGTGTTCCATAAAGAGATTTCACATAATGCTGACAACTTTTCAGAGGACCTAGACAGGGCCACACATTGACCAGGACCACACCTTGACCAGAACAGCTTAGTTACAAAAACCTCTTACACTCTATTTAATCTTCACTCTTAAGTGAGAAGCTTGAAGTTATGTGATGTGTGTGTGTGTGTGTGTGTGTGTATCCTGGTTTGTTAGGGAGGCCAAGGGCCTAGGCTCTGTCCCTAACCATGTAACATCTCCCCATTCACGCAAAACTTGTGCATTCATTTTAAGGATGCTTGGATTACAAATTATTGTATTTTAAATTCCTACTAGAGAAGAAAATTAATGAATCTTGGCCAGGTTTGTTGTCCTCTAAATCGAAACAAATACAGATTTGTGAGTCCATGGCAGCAGCATTCAATCCATGTCTGCTACAACCAGGACATTATAGAGTAAAAAGAAGTCTCTAGTTCAGAAAAATACACAGCACTGAACAGTTCTTGCTGTCCATAATGGTCTGTGTGCAGCTGGACTCCAGTAAATAGTCATGAGCTTACTTATACCTTGATGTCAAATTGTTCTGAGGACTTCCTGTGAGAAGCAAGCTGGTCTTCTTAGTTTTGTAAAATGTTTGGTTTCTTAGCATTGTTATCTCAAGTCTTCAAAGTTTACCCTGAAAAGTATTTGGGAGAATTCATCTGAACTTTCAGGGAGACAGTACTTCCAACTTGACTACCCACATGGTGATTGAAGAGAGCCAGCTCTAACAAACTGTCCTGACTTTCTTACTCATTGTCATGGTCTATGCCCATGAGTGTGCACATGCACACACACACACACATAAACACACACATATACACACACACACACACACACACATACACCACATACACACCACACACACAAATACACACACAACACACACACACACACAAACACACATACAACACATACACCACACACACAAACACACACACAACACATACACCACACACACCATACACACACACACACACACACACACACACACACACACACACACACACACACACAAAATGTACTGTGAAGGAAAGTAGTTGTACTTTCCCCTGAACTGTCTGCAAGACTAATGAACTTCAATGAGGTGAAAAGATTGGAAAACTGCAGATTCAGAGCCAAATTATAATTTGCTTTGAGTAATCCATTTTCCCCTGAGTAGTCACTCCTTGACCACCCCCACATCTGACCTGAAACACCTGACTAGCAAAACTTTCTTTGAGTTGTATCAACTTACCACAACACTGGTGATTATCTATACAAGATCTGTACAAAAACAGTTTCCTGAACATTCATTCCTTCCTTCATGGAGGAGAGAGAGGCTCATGAAACTATATGCCTTCCTGGGGCTTGACAAGTAGTTAGGGGTTGCTGGAAGAGATGCGAGCTTTTCCTCCGCTGTAGTACCTCCTAAGCTGTTCCTGCTCTAGTAATTAACACGATACTTGTGCTCGTGCATGCGATGCTAATTAAACTCAATGGGTCACAAGAAGCAGAGATGAAAGGAAGAGCAGGGCTTGCTGGGCAGAAGACAGGCTTACAGAAGACAGGGTATCGAGAAAGGGCAAAGGGGGAAGGAAGATGACAAAAACTCGTGTGTGTGTGTGTGTGTGTGTGTGTGTGTGTGTGTGTGTGTGTGTGTGAATTGTCCAAGAATAAAGAGGAAAAGGTCTCTACAACATAGCTGCTTTTCTTTCTATTAAAATCCTATTTATGGAGTGTGTGCATGTGTGTGCTCATGACAGAGGTGCATGTGATGGTCAAAGGACTGTGTGCTGGAGTCTGATATTTCCTTTCACAGTGTGGGTTCCAGATATCAACATCAGGTCATCAGGCTTGGCAACAAATACCTTTATCCAATGAACCATCTTGTCAGCCCCCATAGCTGCTTTGCTTACAACTAAGGAACACATTCAACAACAGTATTGCTGAGCTACTTTACTAGGCCAACATGGTTTTATTTCCCAAGAAGTCTTCAGGAGTCGTGGTGCCACAGTGGGAATGAGCAAACGGTAATGGTGGTCTGAATACTTTTTTATAATGTGGGGAAAGCAATAGTTTAAAAGGAACATGAGATATACTCTTCAGAAGAGGCCACAAATAACACAAAAAGATGAATTGTTCAATTGAAATGGACTCTCTTACAAAGAGAATTAAGGGGCATGGAAAACTCAATGGATAAGTAATCAAGGAATTACACTGTTTATTTCTGCTTCCTCAAGGTCCCTTTGCTTCTCCTGCAAGGTGGTTCTGTTGAACTGTCCTCTCTCAGGAAGAACAAACTGATATGCAAGTTCAGAACAAGGTTGATGTGCCTCTCTTGTGTACACATTCCATACAGTCATAGAGGTTTGTTTATTATTGTGTTGTGTGACATTATTCCTGAAGAGACAGGAATAAACAGACAAAAGAAAGAACACTGTCAAATCCAACTTTCTGAATATCTTTGTTTGCTTTCTATTTGCTATGATAAAGACATGACTGACAGCAATCTGAGAAAGAAAAGGTTGATTTCATCTATATCCCTCGAGTCACACAGCACCATCACAGTAAGTCAGGGCAGGAAGCTGGGGGCAGGACTAAAGCAGAGATCAGGAAGGTATGCTGCTCACTGCCTTGCTTTCCACCACTTGCTCAGCCTGTGGTTTGGTTTGTTTATTTTGGTGGGGTTTTGTTTGTTTGTTTGTTTGTTTTTGAGACAAAGTTTCTCTCTGTATCCCTGGCTGTCCTGAAACTCACAGATATCTATCTGCCTCTGCCTCCCTGAGTGCTGGGATTAAAGGCATGTGCTACCACTGCCTGGCCTGTGTTTTTATATAACCCAGCATTACCAGTCCAGGGTGCTGCCACCACAGTGGTATGGAACCTCTCATGTCAATCATTAATCAAGATAGTGCCCCTCCCAGACTTGTCCAAAAGCCCATCTAATGGAGTTTTTTTTTTTGTTTTTTTTTTTGATTAGGGGTCTCTCTTTTTAGATGACTCTAGATTTGTTGAATTGACAAAACTAAACAGCATGGTGGACCAATGAGTTTTTTGGGGTTGCTTACTTGAGGATGGGTGAAGACTAATAAGACATCACTGACTCAAAGACCACTGCATCATTGAAATGTGACCCAAGCATGAGTGATAGCTAATGAAAGCTGGAGCTCAGGGGCTCTCTGCAGAACATGCAGTCACCATCACAAGTCAGACTCCCTCTGCTTAGTAGTCTTTACTGTTCATGCAACTTTGGGGAGGGTGTGGCCTGTGACTCTGATGTTTGAGGGACTCCCTGAGACTCAGACTTTTTGCTTCCCCTCAAGGTGGAATGTTTCAACTCAGGAAATTCTGCACATCCTGAAAGAGCTTGCATTCTCCTGAAAGCTGTGTTAATGCTCATCAGGGAGTTTGCTCTCATGTAATTATCATACTAAACAGTTGAGGGCACTCCAAAATTCTCATTTTTGGTACTTGTCTATATTCATATTTGGGGTCACAGCTGGCTTCCTGTCATTTCTAATGTGTATAAATAAGAGGAAAATAAAATAAACACTATCATGTAGAAGTAATCTTCCATCTGCCAAATTACTTTGCAGTTATTTTAAATATGAAGGTTTAAAATCTCCAGGGTTTTTTTGTTTTATTTATTTATTTATTTATTTATTTATTTATTTATTTATTTATTTATTTTTGAGGCACTGTTTCTCTGTGGAAAAGTCCTGGCTGTTCTGGAACTTGCTTTGTAGACCAGGCTATCATCAAGCTCACAGACATCTGTCTGCCTCTGCCTCCCAAGTGTTAGAGTTAAAGGTGTGTGTCACCACCACCCAATGAAGGGTCCAGGAATATAGAAATATAAAATCATAAGCGTAAGAGAGGGAAACTGACAATCTTCAACTCTAAAGCTTAACTGCTAACAATGGCTCTCTGCTTTGCAGCAAGCTCCTCTGTCAACAGCCAGGGATGAACTTTTTTACCTCCTTGCCCCTTCTAGACAATGAGTACTGGACCAAAATTAATTTTTAATAGTTGTTTCTATGTAACTTCTAGCATGTATCCCATGTCTGATGTTTTATGTGACTCCTAGCATGCACTCTATGACTAATGCCTTCCCTCTTACTATAAAATGGGCTCATAATCCCCCTCCAGCTGCCACAGCCTCAAAATCCAACTCTGGCTGTGGTCTCAGCTAGTTGACAAGCTTTTTTGCTTTGCAGTGATTTATTTTATTTTACTTTATTATTATTTTTTTCTGGAATAAAATTTGCTTCTGGTTTAGGGATTTTGGTGGTCTGTCACCCATTATTGTGAGACCCCAGACCCAACACCAGCTTTAAAATCTACTTCAAAAGTAGGTGGCTATGTTATATAACAATCCTTAAAACCTCTGTTGGGATTTTATACACATACACAGTGACATGGATGGTTTCCATTCCTGTTCCCCCTGTAACTCCCTGGCATCTCCCTCCACATGTACACCTCTCAGTTTCACGTTCTCTCCTTTTTATAATTAGCCCATTAATTCCATTCAATGCTTCCCACATGTGCCCCACATGTGGGGGAACCACCCACTGGAACATGGGCACCCTACCTGTGGCCACACCCTCAAAGAGTACTTCTCCCTCCTGAAGCAGTCAGCAGCTGTGCTGAGATCTTGAATCTGACACATATTGGATCGGCTAGTCCTGCTGTGTGCAGGTATACAAGTGAGCACCCAAACTAGTGATATGGAGGAGCATTTCCCTGGCATCAGATTACATGTTGCATGCAAGTAAACATGCATGAGCAATTGTGCATTCAAGCTTATAAGAGATATGCAATTTGGATGACCCTTATTTAATCTTCATTATAATTTTCAAGTCATTTTATCCTTGCTACGCATGAAAAAACAAAACCAAGAATGACTGTTTTTTAAATGTATGATAATGTAACAGTAATAGATAAAAGTATCTATTACTTCAAAATCCATAAGTCCAAAATTCCATGACATTTACTATTAAATGTTCCTGTTTTTCTTTTACTCTTTCTATTTTTGCTTTTCTTTCTTTTTCCTTTCTTCCTTCCTTTCTTTCCTTCCTTTTTTCTTTCTTTCTCTTCCTTCCTTCCTTTCTTTCTCTCTTTCTTTTCTTTTCTTTCTTGAGACATGATCCTGCTACACAGCACTGAATGCCCTGGAACAAACTATGTTGACCAGGCTTGCCTCTGAGTCCTGGAATTAAATGTGTGCACCACCACACCCAGCCTAAATATTTTGGTTTTAAAATAAACCATGGTCAATGAGATGGCTTATCAGTTAAGAACACTTGCTGCCAAGCTTGAGGACATGAGTTCAGTTCCAGAGTATATGGTAGAATGAGGGGACCAATTTTCATGACTTATTTTCTAACCTCTACACAGTGGCGGTTGTGCACTGGCCATGTGCTGTACTCCTTCCCATAAAATAAACTACTAATAATTATCATAGCATAAACTTTGAAACAGGTTTTCTTGTTGATAGTTGTTGGTTTGAATTTTGTTTTTTTTTTGTTTTTTTTTTTTGTAGTTGGGATCAAAATCAAGGCATTACACACACGCTACACAAGCCTATATGCTGTGTTGTGCTTGGTCATTACAGAGTCTCACGCATTTTATCAGTACAACCACATCTTGAAAAAAGAAAAGTTAATTCCTCAGTGAAGATCTTTGCCTGCTGCACATTTAATAGAGGATTGACTAACATCTCCAATATAAAAATAAATAAAAATCTAAGTGAGAAAATAAACAATGCATTGGAAAAATGAGGTGAGGAGATTTGGAGAGATGGCTGAACAGTTAAGAGCACTGGTTACTCTTCTAGAAGACCAGACTTCAGTTTCAATCACTCAAACACAGCTAGCACCTCCATGTTTAACTAATTTCCAGGAAATCTAATGACCTCTTTTGGCATCCAATGTCACCAGGCAAGCACTCAGTGAGTGCACAGACAAGCCTGCAGGCAAAGCACTCATACACATAAAATAAAATAAAATTTTAAAAATTAAGGCCCAGTTTTAAAATAATTTTCTAAATACAGAGTATTTAAAAGTATATAGATGGCCAATAAACATCTGAAAACATGTTTAATATCCTTAGCTGTTGGGAAATGGATATTGAAAATATTGTGTGATTTCATCTAAACCCAGGCAGAATGACAAGTGTCAAGAAAAGAAAGGATGCTTATCTGGCAGAGGAGCTACTATGATCATGAAGATGTTTTCCCAGGGTGAAGCTTATCCATTGCACTCTGGATTTGCTGCCCCCTTCAATTTCCCCAAGGAAGGAAAGTTTGCCTGTGTAATTTGTTGCAGAAGAGTACTGTGTTCCATACTCCCAGCAAAAATAAATTAAAAAGGAAAAGAAAAAGAAAATGAGTTTAAATGCAGGTGGGAATTTGGGGAAAAGGGATACACATCACTTTTTGTGAAAATGAAAAGTGGTCTAGCCACTGTGGAGTTTCT
This sequence comes from Onychomys torridus, assembly GCF_903995425.1. Classification (NCBI taxonomy): domain Eukaryota; kingdom Metazoa; phylum Chordata; class Mammalia; order Rodentia; family Cricetidae; genus Onychomys; species Onychomys torridus. The sequence continues at coordinate 90,789,820 of NC_050453.1, read as the reverse complement.
CAAAATGATAATATTAGAACTACCATATGAATGAGCTGTACATAAGCTCACATCCAGAGGAAGGACTCTATCCATCACAAAGATACCTGCACATCGATGTTTATTGTTACTGTATTCTCAATAGCAAAGAAATAGAATCAACCTGGATGTCCACCAATGAATGAACTCACCAGGAAAATGTGGTACGTGAACACGGTGGAAGAGCATTGAACCATAAAGAAAAGTGAAGTGATGGAATTCTGAGGAACGCAGATGGAGCTGAAAAGTATTACGTTAAGTGAGGTGACCCCGGTTCAGAGACGTAAACACTGTGTGCCCGATCTTATGTGTAGATTCTAGCTTCTAACTGTCATATATTTGTATTGATGTGGATGGGAGTGTTTACATATGGGTCAGGAAATGAAAAAGAGATCCAAGGAGGAGAAAAAAAGACCATAAGTGGTGAGGTAAGAAGAGCAACAGATCACAGGTGACACAAAAGGCAGACTATGGAGGGTGGAAATGGTAACCAGGAAAATAGAGGAAAGGGGTAGAGAGGAGAGGATCAACCAAAGCTAAATATGAGTAATATTGCCATTATGAAATCTGCTGGTTTGTCAATGAGTTAAAGAACCAAAGCATATGTTGAATTTCTTACTGTTCACAGTCAAGGTACTGTTGTGTTTTTCCCTTCATACAAAGCACCGAGGGGTTAAATAAGCAAGGTTGCAGTGGCAGCACATGAAAGACTCATGAAACCTTCACATCTTGATGTTGTTGACTTCATATCCACATATTTACAGTTCCAACATGGACTGAAGACCAAAGACTCCCCAGGAATCTTTTAGGCCTGCAGCCTCAGACTAGGATTGTTGGGGCATCTAGACTCATGGATTGAACAGTTACAGAATTCTCAGGATGCACCCAGCCCTTACCAGTTGTAAGTAATTGTATTCAATAATTTAATACATGCAAAATGGTTGTTGTTTTTTAACTCTGCTCTTTTGGCGGGGAGGGCTGCTGCCCAGCTTCCAAATAAATACACATGTGGAGACTTATTCTTCCTTATAAATTCTCGGCCTTTTCTTTTTCTTTTTTTGAGCCAAGGATCGAACCCAGGGCCTTGTGCTTGCTAGGCAAGCGATCTACCACTGAGCTAAATCCCTGACCATAGCCTGCTTTTTTAACTTAAACTATCACTTCTATATTTTGCCTCCGGGCTTTTATCTTTTTTTTTATTCTATATACTTTACTTCTTACTCTGTGGCTTGCTGTGTATCTGGGTGGCTGGCCCCTGATGTCCTCCTCTCCTCCTGTTTTCTCCCTGATCTTCTTTTTCCCAGATTACACCTTCTATTTATTCTCTCTGCTAGGCCCAGCTATCCTTTCTCTTGCATAGCTATTAGCCATTCAGCTCTTTATGAGACCAATCAATTGTTTTAAACAGGCCAAATAACACAGCTTAACAGGTTAAATGAGGTGACCCCGGCTCAGAGACGTAAACACTGCGTGCCGATCTTATGTGCAGATTCTAGCTTCTAACTGTCATGTATTTGTATTGATGTGGGAGGGAGATAAAGGAATGCAACTCATCACTACATCATTAAACAAATATTCCACAGCATGAACAAAAGTGACACATCTTAAACTAATATTCCACAATACATAATACATACACATATAAGATTGTGGAGTATGTTCCTTCCGTGAGTGAGTTTCGTTCATAGTGTTCTGGTGTTCTCTGCCATTGTGCACTGACTATCCCTTAGAAGTGAGTCACTCAATTACTGTCTGCTGATAGGAAGGCTCATAATGTGAGAAATCCATGGGAGTCTGCTTGATGGGTTAAAGGAATTTATTAGGAAAGAAAACTCACTAAAACAGAATAGAAGAATCATCGCAGGGTCCTACAATGCTGAGGTACTCTCCCATGCTGTTCTGCTACCTGAGTCAATCCCCACCATCCAAGCCAGTGTGGGAGAGAGGGGAGCTGTGTAAGTGTGTGTCTCAGGCCTTAAGGGTTGCCCGAGGCCAGGCCCAGGGGATGCTTCAAGGTTATAGGGAGAACAGCAGTACACTACACATAACAGAAGTTTTATTGGAGTTTTGCAGTGCATTTGTGCCACCCTTAACTTTAGAGAGCTCCCTGTAACTAACTAAGAGAACAGAGTTTTCCAAGACAGAAAGCTGACACTGTGAGTGGGAAGGATGGACAGGTTTGAAAGTTAGGAATGAGAAACCTTGAATAAATGCTTCATCCCTGCCAAAAGCAAGAGAGCTGAACCTCTGTCTAGACACAGGCTATGCAGGGTCACATGATCAAATTTTTACTCTGGTTACACCTTCTCTTCCTTCTCTTCATGTGCTTTCAGGCAAAACATGGTAGAATACTTGTGGAAACAACCTGCTGTATCTGGACCCCATTCTGTGACAGACAGAGATGCTGTACACTTACCACCAAGCTCTCTGCACACTTCCACACGTCCATGTGAGGATGGCCATCACAGTGAGTCCTCTTCCTTGTTGGACCCTGGTTGCTTTGATTATTAGACTGGTGTTGCAAATGCATACATTTGTTAATCACAACTCAGTATTTTGTATATTTTTCAGTTCAGTGTATTTCTCAGCCTCAGAGCTGAGAAAGTTTATTCTGCTGAATGTCACAGAAAGGGAGACTATCAAGGATGATCCTTTGGGCCTCAGAAGCTGGGTTTCACATAGCCCTGGTATAAAAATCACTGTTTAGCAGAAGGTGGCCTTAAATTTTTGATCCTCCTACCTGCATCTCCTGACTGCTGGAACTGCAGGTGTGTACCACTGCTATTTCCTAGCCAGTGGTTGTGGATTAACCCAAGGTCTTCTGTTCTTTTTCTCATCTGCTGAGCTCTCCCTAGAATCAGTACCACATGGGGATCAGATAATGTGGTTCACCACTCTGGAAGATAAAACTACTTCTTGACCAAGGAAACATTTAATGTTGAATATCAATGAGTCTCAAGAGCACTGAGCCTCAGGAATACTCATATGAGGGTAAATGACTTCATGGGAAATATATTTTGCTACAAATCCCTCTTAAAATGCTGCAGTTCCCTCTTTCATCATTCTCTCAGCCTGAACTCTAGAAACAGAACTGAACCAGACTCAGATTCCAATTCATTGCAAGTTTGAGTGGAATTACTGTCTCTGAAAATTATATTTTTTCATCAAAACACTCACCCATTAACCCGTCCATCTGATTCATGTATTCATTGTGATGACTTGGCCTACATTCAAAAATAGAAGAACCAGAAAAAAAAAATGGAGAAATCTAGATTCATTGTTTTAAAAATTAAAACTTGATAACCATGAAATATTGAGTTTGATACATAATTATATCTTAGGAAGACAAAGTATCATATTTTTGAAAGTATGATTTGGGATTATAATGCATATGTTGGGTTAAAGTTTGCAATTATGTGTTTATGTTGCTTTTATGATCAGTCATTTCTAATGCTTTTCTTACAAATGTATTACATGTACCAGTAAAGAGACAACACTTACCATTCACTTGTATTTGATATGAATGTTTGAGTGAGTGAATAAATGAAACAATCTAGTAATCACACAGTGGATTCCTTCTGCATATAAAACATGCTACACATGTCATTTAGATAATAAGTGTATAGCTTCCTTGTCCTGGTGTTGGTGGCACATGCCTTCAATCTGAGCACTCAGGAGGCAGAGCCAGTTGGATCTCTGTGAGTTTGAGGCCAATTTGGGCTATAGAGCGAGATCCAGGACAAGCACCAAAACAACACAGAGAAATCCTGTCTCAAAAAAAATAAAAAAGAAAAAAAGAAAGAAAAATTAAAAAACACTTTCAACAAATAAACTTTTGACTTGTGTTCCCTTAATGTTCTTTGTTCAGTCCAATGCCATCTTGGAAATACTTCCCTACCATCAAAAATGATGAGTGACTTCTGAAGAAAGAAAATTGTAAATTGGATCAGCAACCTAAGGTTTTGGAGTCTTGATGGACCAAGGATACTGTTAGAACCCTCTGCATGTCTGTGAGTCTTTGTTAATAACATTCATTTAAAGAAGATTTTAGTAATAGAAGATGAGGTTAATACAATTAATTCAACAAATACTTGTTGGATTCCCATCAAACTAACAATGCCATCTATGCTTTTGATTCTGATCATATGGAAAGATGTGGGCAGGAGAGACTGTTCAGTGAGTGAAATATTGGATGTACACGCAAGGAGATAAGAATTCACTTCTTAAAACCCACATAGAAGCTGGGTGGTGGTATACATGCCTTTATTCCAGCACTCAGGAGGCAGAGCCAGGCAGATCCCTGTGAGTTCAAGGCCAGCCTGGTCTACAGAGTGAGATCTAGGACAGGCACCAAAACCACACAGAGAAACACTGTCTTGAAAAACAAAAACAAAAAAAAAAACAACCAAACAAACAAAAAAACTCATAAAGAAATACTGAGTATGAGTTTCCATGCTTGTACTTCTAGTACTTAAAAAGCAGAGATGGGCAGCTCATGGGGCTCCCTAGCCAGCCAGTCTAGCAGATTCAGCAAGTGACAGATAAACGAGGGTCCCTATTTAAAATAAGGTGGATGGATCCTATTACAATACACTTGAGGTTCACCTCTGGTCGCTAAACACTTGATGAGTATACTCCCAATGCATGACATACACACACACACACACACACACACACACACACACACACACACAAATAATAAAAAAATAAGATAGGTAAATCAATGTATTATGAAGGAACATTGGAATGATAAGACACAAAGTGTAAAGTGTGTTATTTTAGAATTTTAGATACACTACTCAAAGAAACAAAAATGATAACATGACATTAAAAAAAGTGGAGACATAGTGACCCCTGTATATGAAATACTATGGTTATATTATGGTCATTTGAGACAAGCTTAGTAGCCCTGAGTCTTAACCCGTAGTCTGTCAATGGAACAGTGATGGAAAGACAAGATTCCAGGGATACTCACAAGGGGCTACATCCTGCAATTCTGTCTTCAACTGTACTCTAAGTTTGATGGGCAATGTTGGGTGTGCATTGAACCTGGAGTGGAAGGATCAGACTCACAGCTCTCTCTGGCTGCTGCAAGAAGGAAATCTCTGGCTCAAAGAAGCAAAGTGCTGCAGGAATATTGGCTAAGAAGCCATGGCATTTAGGCTCCATGAGAAATGATAGCTTCTGAGGGGCTAGACCAAGCTTTCTGTGTGTAGTGTGGAAGCATTGAGATGGGACAGGAAAAAAGGGGATTCTCTAGAAAATTTGAATATTCTTTTTAAATATTTTTAATTTTATCACATACTTTGGTACTTCAATTTTTTGTACAATATATTTGGATCATATTCTTTCATCTACCCCTTCAGTGTTGTTAAAATGTGTCTATGGTTGTACACATGAAGAGCAGAAAAGGATGTTAGCTGTCCTTCTCTCTCATTCTCCATCTTACTCCCTTAGTCAGAGTCTCTTGTGTGAACATGGAGTTAGGCTGGCAGCCAGCAAGTCAAAGAAATGCTCTGTTTTCACTTTGCTGTAGCAGCAGCTTACAGCGAAGTGTGCAAGCACACCTGGCTTCTCATGTGAGTGCTGTGAATCAGAGCTCCGCTCCTCAAGAAAACACAGTACACACTTGTATTCACTGACCCATTTCCTCAAGCCTGTGGAAGTAATATTCTCAGGCCAGTTAGGCTTATGTGAGAAGAGAGGAGAGAGTTATTGTTTGTAACATGCTAATGTAATCTAGAAGACTATAAAAAAGTTGGGGAAATGAGAGAGATGCATTTCATGCACTAAGGGGCGGTCCACCAGTTCAGGAATACACATCTGTAAAAAGAGCCACGTGCAGACAAGAGTGAGGGGACGAATGAGCACAAGCAGTGTTAAGTGTGGCACATGGCATATGAAACACTATACACTTATTTAGTCATTAGTGAATGAGATGGAAGCTAGGAAATGATGAATAAACATAGTGATAATATATTTGTGTGAGTTGTGTCTGCCTATTGTATGTGTGCATGCATGTGTTCATGTGTATGTCTAAGTTTGTGTCTGAGTGTGTGGGTCTGTGAGGATGTATTCATGAAAGTAATATAAGTGTTCTGCAAATATGCCTGCAAACAGGTGTGCATGTATGTACATATGCATGTGTGCATATGAGTGTGTATGAGAGTGAGTGTATATTTGTGTACATTCATGTGTTAATATGTCTATGTGTTTGTGTGAGTATGTGAATATGCATGTATGTATACATTATGTATGTGTGTGCTTGATTGTATATGTATGTACATGTGAACTCTTATGTGCATGTACACAGAGTGTATCTCTTTCTACTGCATAGTTGATCCTGCATATATTCTACAAGGTACCAGGTCCTAAGATATCTGGAGCTTGGGGTTATAAAATACATATAATAGATACACAAATAACTAAAGGGACTACTCCTGGTTTCCCTTCCTTCACATCTTCATGGTCACACATTCCTTCCTCTCAATAAAGATCTGTTCCTTCCTTAAGAACCAAAGAGCCAGCAGGGGGATTGTGGCATACACCTCTAATTCCAGCACTTGGGAGTGGAGTCAGGTGGATCTCTGTGAGTTCAAGTTGCATCTGGTCTACAGTGCTTTTTCCAGGATTGCAAAGGTTGCTATCACATTGAAACATGATTCTCAGTCTGAGATGGTCCTTTGAAAAAGTGCCTCATGGGAGCTTGGGGGATGTCTCTATTGACAAAGTGCTTTGTCTACAAGCACAAGGACCTACATTTGCATGCCGAGTACCATAGGAAAACAGGAACAGTGGTGCAACTTGTATCCCCAGCCCTGGAAACAAGTCTAACAGAATCATCCACCTCCAAGTTCAGAGTCAATCCATGCCCCCCAAAGCATAATATGAAAAGTGAGCACAGTGTTCTGACTCTACTAGCATGCAAATAGATGGGTATGCACACATATTGTATACACACACATACACACACACAAACACAAACACATGTACATAGAAATACACATGCACACACACACGCACACACACACACATGTACATAGAAATACACATGCACACACACACGCACACACACACACACATGTACATAGAAATACACACACACACACACACACACACACACACACACACACCACATACGTGCACACATGCATATACACACAGACATACCTGCATACAAGAATCTCACAAAATCCCTGATGCTGATGGAGAAAAAGTGACTCAACTTGTTCTTTATTTTAACAAGGATACTGAAGGTTTTTATCCCTGCCCTTTGGCAAGGAGTATTTTCCAGACATTGAGAAGGCAGCAGAACCAGAGAGTGGGTTTTCTTCCACATTCAGCTTTTATTGAAGTAAAAGTAACATGCAAAAACATCTATTTTGAAGTCTTATCAAGTTTCCATCAGCTCATTAATATTCTTTTAATCTTCCACTTTCAACAGTTTAATTTAGTTGATGTTGCTAATTTACATAGAGACAACATCTTTAATTGATTTAATCCAAGCTTCTGTCATTCTAGCCATTCTACTGCTATTTATTGATTTTCATTAATGTATGCAGACCTCAGATACTAGCTTTGTTAGCCTAAATGTTTCTTTTAGGGACTCTTCCATTTCATCCCAGAGTTTGACAATTATCTCCCTCTGTCTGCTGCTAGCAGCCTTACCCATATTCATTAATGTATTGATTCACATATTAGATATTCTTCTTGAGTATTTATTGTGTCCTAAGCAATGTACAGGTGGGTTTGTTGTGATAAGTGAATAATACACAAATATTGGCAAGGGAAAGAGCACCTCCTCCTACTGTGCAGTTTAGGAAGGTAGTACTGATGAAATGCCAGTCGACAGAACCTGAGGGGAAGAAGTAGTACTCTAAGAAGAAATTTCCACAGGGTGGTAACAACATGGAAACCATCTGCTGTCAGGCTGATCACATAGCTCCATTTGTAGAGTGCTTGCTTAACACCCACAAGGCCTGGGTAGTTCAATTGCGAGTACTTGATAAGCCAAGCATGGTAGAATATGGTTGTTATCTCAGTATTCTCAAAATGGAGGTAGGAGAATCTGGAGTTCAAAGGCATCCTTTGCTACATAGAGAGTTGGAGGAGAGCCTGAGTTACACAAAACACAATAAAACAAAATCTCTGTTCCATTGCCTGTTAAATCTGTTTGTATAGTGTTTGGTGAACTATGAAGAGGGGACAGTACAGGGCATCTTATGCTCAAAGACCATTAGATTATGATGAGGGTGTGGATATTACTCAGTGTTTAAGGGAGATCAATAGAGAGGTTTCTGACTGTTAAAATAACAGTTCCTATATGACTGAAGATACACAGAATGATAGATTTGTTGTCGAACATCTGTGATCACATGTGCTTAGGACACAAACCTTAGAGCCCTAGTTCCAGCTATTTAGTACAATATGTTGAAATGGTTTGATTTTAGGATGCATCAATGTATCATTCCAATAGAGCATGTATCATGGAAATCTGTTTTTCTTTTTCTTCAAGAGCCGGAAGTCAGGGCAGACTTGTATCAAACAGTCTGTTGTATATAGTAGGAACAGTATACTCAAAAACATATAGCAGCTCTGGTTACCAGCAGAAGACAAGGTGCAGCCAGTCAACACTCCTACACATACGTGCCATATTGTGCCCCTGTTCCCAGCCGAGGAGCTACTGGTAGTTGACGGTTTCTTAAAAAGTATGATTTAGTTTTCTTAAAGGATGTGTTTTCTGGTATGATGACCATGCTCCAGTGGATGTCCCCACACTTATGTGCACACGGGCAGAGCTGATTAAACCCAGTAGGTGGCAGGAAGAGAGGGAGGAGAGAATCAGAAGAGAGAAGGACTCGACCTTATAACAGGGACATTGACATGGGGGCCAAGGAGGAATTGGTAGGTGGAAATGAAAGACAAGCATGGTCTGAATACATTGTATACATGTATGAAATTGGCAAAGAATAAATTATATATATATAGGCTGGCGAGATGGTTCAGTGATTAAAAGCAGATACTATTCTTGAAAAAGAGTTGAGGTCCATTCCCAGAACCTGTGGGGGTACCTGTAGGTGTCATACAGGAAAGTGAATACCTACAAGAGATGAGAATGAAAGCCCAGTACAGACTGACTGCATCAACCTGTGTCAGACTTCTAGAAGTCTAATGCCAGGAGGTTCATTGTCAATATATTTAAAATATAATATAATTTGGGGAAAAATCTCAAGGAAACAATCAGTCCTATCAGTCCAATCCCAGATGTACAATAAGAGCTTAAGGGGGGATTACATAGAGACTCTTTCATAAAGTACATGTGACCATGAGGGTGGATTCTATAGCTTAAAAACCTAGAATCTAGTGTGGTCTCTGACTGACAGTACAGAGTCAGCAGGCCACAATGTATTTGTGACCTAATGATGGGTAATGGTATAAGAATGGAAGAGTCTGGGATAACCATTCTGGGAATTTAGGGTGAGATCTGTCCATTCAGAGAGCAAATAGGTCACCAGAGCTTCTAATTTTTAGCTTTCTGGATGGAATGCAGGTATTTTATTTGTATTTTTTCCATTGAGGAGACATCCCTGTGTGATTAACATTCTTGGTATTCTTAGTGCTTCTTTATGAGCACAACAACCTCTTTGTCCTTAATAACAACCCGTTTTTTTTATGGACCACTAGCTATAGGGGCATCTGATATCTCTAGCCTCCATGGACACTTCCACTCACATGCACATGACCATGCAGAGATGTGCATACACATAATTAAAAGTACTAAAGTGAACATTTTAAAACATACTAATGTCTAATTTCCTTCCCTTAGCATAACACCATGAGCAGGATTTCACTATCAACAGTTCATTTTTATAGTACTGAAAATATTACATTGTGTCAATCCATCACAATTCCACTTACAGGAAAGGAACATTTACCTTCCTTCCCACCTTAACAGTTTCTTGAATTCCATTTGGCTCTTTTAAATAAAGGAGTAATCATGTCTATAAATACATCTCTATAGAAATGTTTTAATTGCAACTTGGTAATACCTTAAAATGGCATTTCTCATTCTTTTAAAAATTCTTTTCATTACATTTTATTTATTTTTTAAATGTATCTGTTTATGTGTGTAGGTATACATGTACCACACCGGACATGTGGAAGTCAGATGACAAGCAATGTAAGTGAGTTTTTTTCTTTCCACCATGTGAATCCCCAGTATTGAAGTAAGGTCAGCAGCAAGCCTTAAAAAACAAACACCTTCATCTTCTGAATCATCTCACTGGCCCAATGGGATTATAAATTCTTAATATGGCCACTATTTAAGTTTATGACATCACTAGCCCTGGAAACCAGGCTATGTTTCCAGCACCAGGTATGGCTCTCATCCTGCTAAGTGGGTCTGAAGTCCAATTAGTTAGCTTTTAGTTGCCACTAACATGTGATTACACTTTTATACATATCTTTCCATGCTGGTAATGTTCATGGTTCATAGGTGTTGCAGGTGTGTCCTACTATGAACCATGAACATTACCAGAATAATATTTTCTGAAACCATGGAAGGTAACCCACAGGAAATAGACAAAGGCAAAACATTTTAGAGTACATTTAACTCTTCTCTCTGGCGCTCTGCAGCTTTGCCCCTGAGCACAATCCCAGGTATCTCTTTGCAAAGACCAGTATTGAGAAGCTCTTTCTTTGAATTTCCTTACAGTAATTTTATAGCACGAGGTCTCAGGTATAAGTCTTCAACTGTGTTTGCACTGGGTTTTATATATGAAGTGAACTAAAAGTCCAATTTCAAACTTTTGACTCTGGATATTCATTTTTCCAAATACCATCTATTGAAGAATTGTTTCTTCCTCCTTGTTTGCTCTTGGAAGGTTTGTCAAATATCAGCTGAGTGTGGAGGGACTGAATTTGTCCTGTTCACCAGCTTGTGTTTGCCTTTGTACTAACACCATGGTATTTGACTACCAATAACCAGATACATCAGGCTTCATATTTTTACTCAAGATTTTTTGCCAACTAAGTTTTATTTTTGTTTCTTTGTGGTTATATTATTATTTAATTCCACAAATTATAATTTGGAGTTTTGCAATGAGTGTAAAGAACTGGTAAGTTGCTCATATCATTGTGGATAATTCAACATCAGCTGTTCTTATCCACAAGCTCTGCTGCCTTTTTATTCCTCAGTTCCTCACCATTGTTTCATAGTTTGTTTTTAGGCTGAGATTTCATTGCCTTACATTTATTCTTAAACTTTGTATCATTGTGTCATGTGGCCTGTTTTAAAGGAACATTTTATATTTTTTTCAGTAGATCTTTGTACACATATATATGTAGGTTATAGATTTTATATGTAAAAACTGAATGAAAATAATAATGTTTCTCCTTATTAAAAAAACATTGGCATACTTTTATTTGGATTCAGAAGAAAAGATAAAAGAGTCAAATGTGTAATTATAAATAAAAGAAACAACTTATATGAAAGAACTAAGAGAGACCTTGATAGTGCAATGAATACAACAAATTGAATGCCCTAGAAGAAATTGGAGAATTCCTACATGGAGACTTCAAGATTCAGTCAGTCTTGGGCTAATTAAAAGCACCTTGTCTCAAAACACACACACACAAACAAACAGATAAAAGTTGTATACTGCCTTAACAGAAAAAAAAAAAAAAAAAAGAGTCACATGATCAGCTCCACTGACCCAGAAAAAAACATGTGCCAAATTCCAGCAGCCTTTCATAGCTGAAGCTTTTCAGCATGGCAGTCATGTGACACACGGGACACTGACAAGTCAAAAGTGGAGAATGCAAGCTGGTTGTGCACTGGGAAAAGCACAACCATTGCCTCTAAAGCTGGGAGTGAGGCAAGTGTGCCCTAGTTGGTGAACAAAGCAAGGATTACCATTAAATACTCTAAATGGAAATTTTAGTAATACAAAGAAACAAAATACATTTAAATAGGGAAGAAAATAACAATGGTTTCTGTTTGCAAATAACATTTTATGCATAGAAAACCCAAAAACCTCTAGCAAGTGTCTAGTTAGTGTAAAAAACCACCAACGGACTTGTAGAGTACAATATCATTACTCAATCTCTTTTTATAGAGCTTGTTAGCAAATCAGTATAAATCATTATAATATTTTAAAAATAATTAACTAAGAATATCATAATTATAATGAAAGTAGAAAGCAGTAGAGAAGGGTTAGCAGACTCCAGTATATAAAAAATGATTAACTACCACAATGATTACATTTCTTTCCATTGGAGTATGAGTTCAGATGGGTGTTAGTTTAAAAACATAACTATATGAATATTTTAAGTCCTTATACATATATAAATAAAACAAATTATAAATATATATAAGTTTACTATATTGTATATATGGTATAACATATATGTAAGTATAAATAATATCTATGTATATTATATATATAAAACACATATAGATAGATAAGTAGATAGATAGATAGATAGATAGATAGATAGATAGATAGATAGATAGATAATGATATAACCTGGAAAAGATAGTCACAAGGAACTAGGTCACCCCAGTATAAACTATCACATCTGTACACAGCCCCTGAGTCATGTGCGTTCATGGCCAAGGATGCAATATTCTAATGACATTTGAGGTAGGATATAAAAACAGGGAAAACTATGGGGACTTGGAAAGAAGTATTTCACCTTGCAGTCTGGTTAAATTTCATTGCTAGGTATGAATGAAGAAATCCAGGGCCATTACCTGCTTAAAATCTTTCTCCAATCCCAGATGCAAACCTTATTTTCTAGGATCTCATTAAAATAAACCCTTGAGCAAACCTAGTGGCTCTTTTCATATTTTGTCATATTATAATCCCACTGAAAATACCTCCAGAACTCATTCTGTAATCTCACTTCTCAAGAACAAAGAGAAAAAAAAAGTTTATTATTTAACCCATTGAAATGTAACTTGGAAGCCACCCAATATGCCTACAGCCAAGACACATAATTAGAACTCTTTCTTGTGAACCTCATTCTCACATTTGGATATGACTAATTTTTCCCAAGGATCTCTCTTTCTCTTTAGCCTTGTTCTACGTTTAAATTGTCTTCTAGTAGCCATGATTCATCTTCAGAAGCCTACATCTATGAGTTGAGTCCTACAAAGAGGAAGTAGCTCAGAGACTGACACTTTTACATAGGGAATTGAAACTTTAGGGAGCAGGTAAAGCTGGTGTTTACTTTTCTATAGGGGTGGGGTCCAAAGACTGGATGACCTCTTAACCTCTTAACCTCTTGACCTCTTTACCTCGGTCCCTCACTATAGACACAGCTCACTCTATAGTGTGACTTTTCTCAGAGTAAATAGCTGTGCATATTTGCACACCTGGACTTGAATGGCAGTGTTATTGACAGAGCTTTGTGTCCCTCTCTTTCTTCTGGCCACAGTTAGCTGTTAAGTTCCACTAATAATCATTGATGGCTTCAACATACAAACAGTACCCATGGCTTAAATCCTAACCACAAGTTTTGAGGGGAGAGTTGTTTACATAATTTTTATGCTTGTTCTCATCCTAGGAGCAATTTTCTTGCTTCCCTTGGGTAAACTAGGTAAGTTTGTGGTTTAACTTGTTTCCTGTCAAAAATCACTATTTTTATAGTGCCTTGGGCCCGAAATGCCTCTCATTATGTTTTCAATAATGTTGGCTCCTTAAAGAAGAGCATTCTTGCTCATTCTTTACACTTTGTTTTTCCCTCACAAAATATCTCAGCAACAGTTCTGCAACTCAGGCTCTAAGGAGACAGTGGTGTACTTCTTTTTTGATTTATTTTTCTGCTAGAGTGGAGTGGCAGCCTCTGGCCTTTCCTAGGACAAATAGCCTTCCCTTAATGAGTCTCAGAAAAGTCTGCTGTGGCTAGAGAAGAAACACCAAATTAACATATTAAAAAGAAAGGAAATGTGGTAAGAAGAACTAGGAACACTATTCCTTCAGCTATGTGCCGGAGAGAGAGCACATGGATTACCCATAGACAGTCTAAAAACAGGTAGTTCTGGACTTTGCAACTTCAATCCATCCCAGCTTTCAGCCCACTGCCATTCTGTAAATTGTCTTTTCTTTTTCAATATTTTTTTAATTCTGTTTCTATCACTATCAATGTATCCCTAGTCCAGTTATTTTTTTTCTGGAATCAAGAACATGGAATTCTCAATAGCTCCCTCTAGACTATGATCCACATCTGTAACACTGCCAGCTCCATTCTTTTTTTTTTTTTTTTTTTTTTTTTTCTGATAATGGGGCTAAGAGATGCCAGGATGTAGTTTCTGCCTTCAAAAGTTCTGTGTTCTGAACACTTGGTGCTACACTTAGGAGCAGAATACCTGAACGTAGTCTCAGAGGGGTGGAATAAATACACTCAATTGTCTATAACACTGAACAGTAATCTCTCGGGCTCCCCATAATGATATCTAGTTATCCTCCATGTATTCAACTAAATCCTGAGCTGGGGTGAGAATGGGGTGGAGGTATTAATTGTGGCACACACCCCTCATTTAATATGGTATTTCAAATTCTCGGGAGGCGCTGTGATGATTTCCCTTTACAGGAATAGGAGGTGGAATGCAAAAGTACCTGTGAGGGAGAGGCTCATTCTCGATTGCTTTACCTACTGACTTCTCCAGCTCTTAACTACCTAACAGTGACACAGGGAAGCACTAAGGACATTGGATGATGTCAATGTCAAAGCCAGCCTGGGTTATTACAGAGATCCTATCGCAAATACATGCATATTAATATACTCATAAGAATAAATTGTAGAAATGCCAAGGGTCAACTGAGCAGCCAAGAAGAATTTTATTCTCAAACAACAAATAGAGAAATAGGAGAAAAATTAAAACTAGGCTTTTCACTTATTAAGGGTTGGGAGATTATAATAGAGTAGAATAAATAAAGGGTGGGATGGGGTCATAAAAGTGGGAATTTTTATGTCTTTACTAGAAATGGGCATAGGTTTCAGGAACTCAGCCTCCTTTATGGCACTTTCAGTTCCCATCATGGCAACTCTTGCTTGTCACAGCACTGGGGGCCGTCATTTAGCATGCAAATGAGATTATACTGAAGTCATGCTGACAACCATTTTGGGATTATTTCCTGAAGCCTTCCGTATTTTATTATCATGGGGTTTTCAGAAGTTAAGAGCAGTTTATCTTCTGAAAAGTAGCACATTCAGTCTCACAAAAGTGATTTTAGCATTAGGTCTGCAAAGGAATACAGCTCAGATCCACTGTCCATCAGCTGAGGGAGACCCTCCCTCCTTAGGGGGATTCTCTTATAGCTCAGGACAATTGAACTAGAACTCAATGAACTGTTTGACAGATTAAATGAGTTCAGAACATCTTCAGCAAATGAAAACCACTAGTAAAATACAACTACTGTTTATATTCATGTTGCTAATGTTTTATTTCTTGATTTATAAAATCATGGGATTTCTTAAAGTATGTTCTAGAAAATTCCAAACTTACACATAGTTTCAAATCTCCCCAGTTTATCTTTACTCCTAAAATTAATGAGCTACAGCAAGGCTAGAGCTTAAATGCTTAGCTGAGTAGAAATCTCCACTGCCATTTAGGAGAATCAGGTGGCCTCCGTACATTGGGGATCAGTGGCCAAATACCTCTGTTCTTTGCCAGATTGTACCACATTCTCCACATACTACTGAATGGCCTGTATTTCCAATTTCTCTCATCTCAAAAAGAATAGGGGATGTTTATTCTCAAGTTAAATATGAGTAATCATGACATAGAAACACAGATTTAGGTTAGGACAAAGACCGTGTTTCCATGAGGTAACAGCTGTATAAAGTTTTTATGGTAGCAGAACAAGAAGTCATTAATAAACTTTTTTTTTTAAACTTTGGCAGAAACATCAGGTTAGAGCAAAGTGTGGAAGATGCTGCTATATGCTGCAGATGACTTATCTCCTGAAGCCTTCTGTAATGTGTGTGAGAGGCTATGATGAAATCCTCAGTCTCTGCATGGGCAGAAGGTGGGGTTCTGTACATTCATGAGGACTTATCTAACAGTAGTGAGCCTAGATGTTAGGTCACATGTGACGTGTGTGTGTGTGTGTGTGTGTGTGTGTGTGTGTGTGTGTGTGTGTATGTGTGTGTAAGCATTTGTGTGCATTGAGGTGCTGAGTGAATGACCATTGAAAGGGCTAATGATAGCCCAAGACAGTGTGACTCCCAATCCTTAAAGTCTCAGCTCCCACTATTGCAGGGGTTTTCATCATTCAGTCTTGTGAAATCTTTGCACAGGTGTCTTCTTTATGGATCTTCCATTCACACTTTCTGGGTTTCCTAACTACTTTCTGCTCCATGATGGCCCCACCAGCAGTATCGCCTGTTGAGCTCAGTTAAGAGAAGTTTACAATTTCTCTAGTCTACAGGTACAAATGTCTCCTAAACTTTTCTTGAAAACTAATTAAAAATATCTGTCCACATTTTTTAAATGCATCTGTAAGCAACACACCAACTTTAGATGGTAGTTTGTCTAATGCTAGCTTTCCTCCACTACAAAAAGAGGTTTATGTTTGCAATGTTTTCCATTGCAGTTTATGTATTATTGTTATTGTGGCTTTCATAAAACACATGACAAAAGCAACTTCAGGAAGAAGGTATTTACTTTGGCTCATAGTTCAAGGGTATACTGCCTCAGGCAGAGAAGGCATGGCTACCGTGCTGTGAGGCCCCGGTCACATTAGTCCGTGGTCAGGAATGGAGAGAGACGAAAGCTGCTGCTCAGCTGGCTTCATCCTTTGTACTCAAAGACCTCAGCACAGGAAATGGTGTTGCCCACCTCAATTGACCCAGTATAGAGATTCCCTCACAGACAGAGCCAGAGGAGATTCTAGACCTCGCCACACTGACTGCATTAATACCATACTCTGTATCCTCTAATTTTCTTTTCCTTTTTTTTTTTTACTGCTGTCCATGCTTTTGCCCTTCTGCCCATGCTCTTTGGAATGTTATTTTACCTATGCATAAATGAAATCTGCTATCCAGGCTGTTCATGTGCCCACCTTTTCTCCCTATAAATGTATCAATTCCCCTTGTTAGGCCTCACCATTCCTTCACCAGTCTTCTGGACCTATTCCATCTGGAATCCATCAGCCATCAGAGTCTGCATGCTTTCATACTGTTCAGTGTGTTCCTTATCTATTATTCATGAACTTGCCTTTCATCTGCATGTCTTTAATATGTTTATGGTGTGCGAGCACTGCTTTGTAGAATTCATGTTTGATCTCTTCACTCAGGACTTGTCTATCAAATGTGCTGCCTGTCACCACCCATTAGGCCCCTGTGTTTATGCCAAGCAACATCCATATAGAACATAAAAGTGAGCTGCAAAGTTGTACCAGACAAAATACAAAATAATTGTAAATGGACTAAGGCCACACACACACACACACACACACACACACACACACACACACATACATGTGTGTGTGCATGCATATTAACAAGAAAAGTGCTCTTCAGGCTTTCTGTTAGTGGCAATAGAAGCTGTACAACTTCAGGATTTTCTTTTATTCTCTATAAAGAATGGTCATGTATTAGCTGTAACTTCTTCAAGTAAATAGGAAAGTTCTTTCGTATATGTGTACATATATGCATGCAAGTCTGCATGCATGTATATATGCATTCATGTGAGAGACATGAGGCAACTTCAGGTATCATTCCTTAAGAAGCCACCTCCAATGGCTTATGAGATGATCTCTTACTGTCCTAGAATTTGATAACCTGGTTAGGCTGTCTGACCAGCAAGCCCCAAAATCCTCCTGTGTCTGCCTGTCCAGAACTAGAATTACAATCTCTTGTCCCCATGACTTGTGGTAGTGTCCACTCTACCACCACCCATTCACCATGTCTGAGTGAGGGGCTGTGGATTAAAAAACAAGAAACAGCGAATCATTCGCCCCAGCAGAATGCCGAAGGCCACCAAATGCCGATTATTGAAGGAGGGAGGAGGCCTTAAATGCAGGCTTACAGCACAATGGAGGATCCCGGGAGGGCAGAAGTTCGCTACCCAATGTTCTACATTCTTGCATCTAAGCTGTTTACAACAAATGCAGGATACACAAATGAAGAACCTCCGGTGAGTATTCAGGAAGAAGAAAATTGTCAGGGAATCAGCATAGGGAGGACATCTGGTCAAGATCAGCAAGCAAGGAGGCAGCTACCAAAAAAGGGGGGCCAGGTATCTTCAGCCTGATCTTGTTGTTCTACAGGACCATATTTTTTACCTAGTTAACAGTAATTATGAACCAGTGAAATTATTTTAACTCTATATAATTTTAAACATATATTAATATAATTTTATTATACACTAATAGAAACAAACAAACAACAACAACAAAAACCAAAAACCTGGACTGGCTTGTCAAGAAGACAATGTTTCAGGACTCATTGCTCTCCACCAGCTCCCTTGTTGGAATTATATTCATCAGTTAAAGGAAAGGTGAAACACCATATTGTCTAAGAGATATGTACTAGTTAGCTCTCTGCTGCTGTCATAAAATGCCATGACCAGAGGCAACTGGGAAAAGGGTTTACTTTAATTTTGGGTTCTGGGGGAATAAAGAAAAAGTGACAGAGGGGTCATGGACAAAGACAGCAAGAGCAGAATATCGGTGGATCATGTGTTTATCCTCATCCATGAGAGCTTGAAGTAAGTGGAGGCTGTAAACCCGCAGGCCAACCCCAGTTACACATTTTCTCCCGCAAGGCACCACCTCCAAAGTCTTCACCTTCCCAAAAGGTAGAGCAAATGTCCAGATACATGAACTGGTGGGGGCAGTTTTTGTTCAAGGAAGCAGAGATGTCTCCTAATGGGATCCTGATAGAGTAATTGTCAAAATGTTCCTTTTGGTAAAATGAACAAAAATAGTAACAATAATAGAGACTTTAAATGACCTTGTTCATCTATTTACTGTTGAATTAGCATTCAATTTGCTAAATGGATGTGGGACATTTTCGGTGCTCTCAGACTGCTTCTCTCTGTGGCAGATTTTCATGAGTACAGTGTACTTAGTGTTTTATGTCAATTTGCACTTTAGCAGTTAGTTTCCATTTTTCAGATGTATTTACTCCTTAGGTGGTATTTATAGCCTGCAATTTCATTTATAACACCGATCCTATGATAGTGAACTTTGTCCTGTCCATTTTTTGTTTATTATACTAACATTCTGCAGTTTACGAAAACTTGTGCAGATCCTTGATAGTCACAACATCCTTGTGAATTAGTTAAACATGGCTCAGTTTAATGTCATTTCACAACTGAACAAATTGAAGCACTATCGTAGTGACTCTTCTGTTTCTGTGCTCAGATACCCTGACTGACACAGTTTACACAGAAGGGAAGAGTTCAGTTAGTGCTTCCAGTGTCAGAGGGCTACAGTCTATGACCTCCACGGGAGAAAGCCTGGCTGCAGACAGGAATGTCTGACACTAAAGACAGCTCACATCTGAAGACACAAACACAAGGCAGAGAGGGCTAACTGGGAATGACATCGGCTTTTAAAATCTCTGTTTGCCTCCACTCACACACACCTCCTAATCCTTTCAAAACACTCAACCAACTGGAGACGAATTATTCAGTATATAAGCTTATGGGGCCATTCTCATTCATGCCACTGTTAGTACTCTAGGTTACGACGGTATGACCAAGAAGGGAAAGTAGATGACATAGAAATGGATGGCAAGAGTCAAAGCTCAAACTTCTAACCAGTATTTCGTTTAGTTTGTGTTTTTTGTTTGTTTGTTTTGCATGCTATACCTCTGTCCTGTAGTGATTTCCTGAGCTGGTGACATTGTACCCTGCAGGGAATGTGTTCCAATTGCAGGGTGTTCTAAAGGTGGGCTCCTTAAAACTTCAGAACTAAACTACTCAAATGTGAAGAAGTCCTTGAAACTGACCAGATGTACCAGGCTCCTCCCTTCCCAAGCTTACAGAAGTAATAAGGACTGCTGAGGGACTCCAACCTGCTTAGCTGTCAAGAAGTTTCTCAGACTGGAGCACCTGCCTGGGAGAGGTTCAGACTACCTGGGCAGCCTTGAAGACACAGTCTCCAACCTGCTGAGCTGCCTGAATATCTAGAAGTAGACTTCAAGTTTCGAGCTTTCATGAGCTGTCATCCATGCTGAGGTGGGTTTTGGTGATGCAGCTGTTTTTGAGCCAATTTTGCTCTTATAAATAGCCCAAATTAAACAACCTGGTTTACCAAGTTGGACTTTGGTGGTATCCTGAATGCCTTATTAGAGGTGAGTAGACATTTGTCCATGTCTCCCTAGGAATAGAGTCACACAACACCTGTTTATGCTTCTGCATTTCTAACCCATCGTAACAGCCATGTCTTATTTCTCCCTGAAACCTTTTATACTTTCTCTGCCAATCTATTTTGAGCATGCAAATCATTCAGCCAGACTGGCTTCTGTGCTGATACTTTTTTTTTCCTTTCTATGCAGCACATGCAAAAAGCAAACTAGACAGATTTATATGTACAATTCCTTAGCTGTCTAAGAGAAATTAAATCTAACACCCAGCAGGTCTCCTGGTAAAGGGCTTCATTTTCTTCTCTCTGCTGCCAAAATTGGCTGCCTTTTTCTTTTTTCCCCTTCCACTAAGTTAGAATACTGAATATTCAAGTCAAAAGAAGGAAAATCCACCCAAAAAGAATTTTCTCTAATAAACAAAAATTTAGAGGCTGTGGAGGTGTCTCAGGGGCTCAGGACACTTACTATGCAAACATTAAGACCTAATTTCATTCTCCCCCATCTACCTAAAAAGTCAGGCATGGTCACACACACCTGCCATCTCCGCACCATGGGCATGGACACAAGAGAACTGGTGAGGCTTGCTCACTGGCTTTCTCACTGAAACAGCAAATTTCATGCTCAGTGAGAGACCCTCACTGAGTGAGGTGGAGAGTGACAGAGGAATAGTCCTGATGCTCTTCACTTCCCAAGACCCATGCATGCATTCATATAACTGCATATACCTGTGCACGTTTACCACTTACACTCAGGCATGAATGCAAAAGAGAGTTCAAAGAATAAATGAATAAAATAAACAGTACTTTAACAATCATACTTTGAGTCCACAGGGATTTCAAGTACTCTGACTCAGAAACAGGTTAGATGAAACTGTCCTGTTGCAAACACTGAAGCTTACTTTTTTATTCATCACTGTATGTGATACATGTATGACAATAGTCAGGCTGACTGAGGGGAAATGTCTTTACTTCCCCAAACCACCTTCCTTGGGATGACACACAAAGCTGTGTTGCTAGACAGTCCACCAAGTCTGGCTACAGGATGAATGGCCCTGGGTGTCATGGGTATCCTTTGCCAGGTGTTAGCCCCTAATCTGTGAAATACTGAGCCAGCAATACAGAGAACAGGATTGCTTTGTCTTGTAACACATTTGTCGTTAGGTTTTGTTCCAGAGGAGATGGAGAAAACCTCAGTGACCACCTTATAGAATTATCCGATGAGCACTTTTTTTAACTTATTTGGTACAACAGTGTCTCTCACTGGCCAGGTACTTACAAGTATGCTGTGCTGGCTGCCCAGTGATCCCCAAGGATCTTTCTGACTCTCGATCTCCCCAGTGCTAGGATTACAAGTATGCATTGCTCCACTCTGCATGATGTCATTGTTTCTATAGATTCATCTTGATGTGTTTATCTAATTATTCTTTACCAATAAAATATCAGGAGTCATATATTTGGGTAGGAACCTGAATGATCAGAGAAGTGACAGAAAAGTGACCAGTGACCTCCTATCCCTCTGTTCCTCCATCCCAATGGGCTGAAATCCTTTCTAAGCCTTGCCTCACTACTTCCTGTCTCTCTATCTGTCCTTAGTCCTCCACAACCTCTACTGCTAACTTTGGTCAGCTAGTAGCTCTGCCATGTGATTCAAAGTAAACTTTATTGTCAGAATGTGATCAAAATATCGCACAATTCCTATTTTTGTCTAAATAAAAAGGAAGGTTTTAATTCTAAGGTAGTAAAACTATATACACTAAGAACAATTATCAGGTAAAAATTACATTCACAATGTCTAATCCATTTGCATTTTGGCAAATTCAAAGAAAATCCTCCATTATCCATCCTATATTGGTGAGATCAAAGTTTTGTACCTAATTCATTTTCTATCCTAACTTGTTTTACCAACTCAAAACTGTCCTTACTTTCTACCTCTTTGGTGAGTTTCTTTTCTGAATTTGGTTGCCAGGAGAAACTATTAGTATAACTTTCCCATCTTGAACTCCATCAGACACCTGAGAACGATATAATATTACCTGAGTAAACATGAAGTGCAGAGCAAACAACTTTCAAAACTATAAAAATGACAGTAATAGCTGGCTGCCTGGATAGTCACTCACAGTTCTTCTATAATATTTTGGCATTCATATTCAGCCTACAGGCCTGGAACATCTGACAGACTTTTCTGTGAAGTGAGAATTTTGAAGAAATGTCCATCCTGGTCTTAGAAAGTTTTGGCAGTTGCTTTCTTTCTTATCCTCCTTGTTCAGCTTGGACAGCATACTGTCAGCATTTGAGGCAAGGGCAGTTTTGTGCCAAGTGGCTAAGTTTTGCCACAAAAAAAAACAAACTCTTTGATACTCATCATGTTCTCTGAAGTAGATAGGTGCTGCCAGGAGCAGATGTGTTTCGTTGTCATGAAAAGCTTTATGTTATTAAAACACTTTAAATGTCATAGTCTGTAGATTTCTAAAGTGTTTGATGACCTATCTAAAATATATCTCTGTTTGGCCTTGAAAACATACCTAACATAATTACAAGTTTGATTGTAATAGGTGACTAACTACTAACCTGTACTTCTTTATTCAAGGACTAGAAATTTATAATACATTGTTAAATGGCCTGCATAGGCACAATAACTGAAACAAGAGTAGAAACATATGCACAATATGTTCTAACAAAAATAACCTTGATTTGAGTCAATATACAGAAATACTTAAAACAAGAGTAAAAACATATATACAGTATAACAAAAGTAACCTCAAATTCGTATCAATATAGAAAACTCCATACCAATGTGAAATGTTTAAGACTGGTACTTGCTTTCTTAGTTTAAAAGCAGAATCAATAAATGGTGTGCAGAAATAGAGGGATCAATTTCTGGCCCCCACCACTTAGTCCTGGGTTTATAGACTCAGCTTTACATGGGTGCTGAGGAATTGAATTCAGGTGGGTCCTTATTCTTACAGAATGTGGTGGTTGAATAAGAATGGCCTCATAGGCTCATATATTGAATGTTCAGCCACCAGAGAATGGAACTCTGATAGGATTAGAAGGATTAGGAGGTGTGGTCTTATTGGAAGAGGTGTGTCACTGGGGGTAGGTTTTTAGGTTTCAAAAGCTCAAACCTGATCCAGACTGTCCTCCTGCTTCCTGGGGTATTGGTGAAATTATTAAGGCCACTCCACGTAGTTAAAAGGGAGGTTTATTTTGTGGGGTAACTTACAAATGAAGGGGTAGGTTGCAGGGTCTGGCAAAGGTATAGGGCAGTCCGGCGGTGTTCTCTGGAGAACTCTGCTCGGTCTACCTCCAGTGTCCAGCATCCCAGAACCAAGAGAGCCACCTCCTCTTGCTCCTCGGTTTTCCACTCCCTCCTCTGCCCCACCTTGTGGGCGTGATCATTACTGAAGCCTCAATGGGGGTTGGAACTTCCAGGCCAATGCTGGGATGGCTATCCACTACATCTCCCCCTTTTGTCTAAATAAGAAAGTTCTAACCTAATACAAGACTATACACAAAGAGATGTTTATCAAATATTGTCCAGGAGTAATGAGGGATAATGACTTAGATAAGTTGGAATTACAATAAGTGCAAACAATATCAAGCAAAAAACACATAGTAAAATCCAGGGAAGTCTAGAGCATGGGTAGGTGGCATGTTACAAAGATCATTCTAAAAGGTATCCTATCCTAAAGAACCTGAGTCTAATACATAATATATTCTATCTAAGATATTATATATGTATATATACTAAGTTGTAACTATAACTGCTAATCTCCAACCTCATCAAAGACCTGAGAAGGAATATAATAATACCTGAGAAATGGGAGAAGGATGCAAGCAACATTCAGGAGTCTTGCAAGAGTAGACAGAGACAGCTAGCAGCCTGGACAGTCACCTAACGTTTCTCAGTATTGTTGGTGCATTCAAATTGGCTACAGGCCTAGAGTATCTGACAGACCATTTTCAGAAGCAGGAATTCTGAAAGACCATCTTACCCTGTCTTGGCAAAGTATGGTGGTCACTTTCATTGTGTCCTGCTTGTCCAGAAAGGACAGCATTTGTACTGTCAGCAGTTGAGGCAAGGGCAGTTCTTTGCCCAGTAGGCCATTTTGTGCCAAGAAGACAAACTTCCAAATGGAAATGCCTTAGAAGCCCAAAATTCTCTCGAGATCAAATTAGTGCTGCCAAAAGCAATTGTGTCTCACGTCAACAGAATTCTAAATTATTTAAATGCCATATTCTCTAGGTCCATGAAGTGTTTGAAGATTACCTGTCCATCTGACCTATGTATTTATAAATCTGGATAACCTAACTAACATAATTATAGAGGTGACAAGCATAGGTGACAATAACTCTGTAAGTCTCATCTACCTAAACAACCTAAGGACTAAGGCTTCCTATAAATAAGGCAAACAGTCTGTAAGCAATTGTACAGTAAAAGGAAAATGACTTCAAATTGTGACAATACACTAAATATCTTTAACAGAGGTAGGAATGTATAGTGCAATATGCAATATGATAATAATCCTAAACATATATCAGTATACAGAATATCTGAAACAGAAGTAGAACATACATACAGTATGACAGACATAAATTCACATTTGTATCATACAAATATTTCAAATAAGAGTAAAAATATGTGTACAATATAACAAACATAGTTCTGTATTTGTATCAATATACAAATTATTTTAAATAGGAATATAAAAAGTTTATGTTTGTGTCAACATATAAGAATTCATAACAGTGCAAAGGCTGCTATATTACTAAATTTGTTTACTAATGTATGTGATAGTCTACCATAATATCTTATACATATCCATTCCGTTTCTTCTTTTCCCTTTTTTTTGAGACATATTTTCTGAGATTGACCATTTCTTCTACCCCCAACCCTAGAACCATTACCCATTACCCTGAGTAATATGAAACCTAAGGGATAAGAGGCGTCGTTTTCTTAGAATTGCTTCCTGCTGTTTAGGGGGTGATGGTATCTCTGTTGGGTATTGTGAGAAAGCTCAGATAGTTAAATCTCAGTTAGACTAACTGTAGATTCTGCAGGAACTCTTAGAGTAATGGGTAAGATTATCTGAAATTCTGGCAAGAAGTGTAGTATGATGATGATTACCATGGCATCATTCTGGATTGGGTAGAGTTGTTGTTTTTGTTGGGGCCCCATCTTCCTTCTGGAGACTTCAGAGATTGCTATTGAAAAAAAACTTATTTTTTATCAGAATAGAAGGTTTGGATTTAAAGATGCCATGACATGTAAGAAAGGATTCCAAGAAATCAAGAATAAGCATGGAGAGAATTAGAATCTTGAAGATAATGGTCCCTTATAATTGGTTTCCTTCTGTCTCACACCAGAGGGCTCTTCTGATATGGGACTGAAGAATCTCTCAACTTTTTTTTTTTTTTTTTTTTTTTTTTTTATCAATATGCTTGGGTTTAGAGAAGGAGTGAGCCAGTTCCATCTCCAAAGCCAGCTTGGTTTATAATTAAATTGGAACCACAACTATTCTAGATTGATAGAGATATAGATGTTAGACAGTGATATCTTACCCTGTGTAGATTGGTACCAATAGATTATTTCTTTCTGCTGTAAACATCCGGATATCCAAGGCCTTATGATTTCTGGAAGATGGGTATTTCCATTATCCTGGAAAGACAAAAACAGAAGCCTACCCCAACCTTTGATTGTTAAATTTTTCTTACAACCTGAGGAGATGTCACATTGGTGGATGATCTTTTATTTCTCCTCATCAAGAGGTTTCTCCTGTTCGAATCGAATTTTTATTAATTTTGTTGGTATCCATAGCTTTTCTTCTCCTGTGGAAACAAAAGCAAAACCCCTTCCCCAACGTAGGACATATCCAGGTTTCCATTCTGAGGTCAACACATCTTTGAAATAAACCGGTTGGTTTAGCTCAGGAGTTTTGTTTGTTGTCCAATGTCTCTCTGCAGCTGTTGTTCCTTTCTCATCAGCACTGAGAAAATTCAAGGTTAATAAAGCACTATGCAATCTATTTCTAGGAGTCATTGTTACCTGTTGCTGTTTATTTAGCATATCCTTTAAAGTTCGATTGGATCTTTCTATGACTGCTTGGCCTGTGGGATTGTGTGGTATACCTGTAACATGCTTTATATTGTAATAAGCAAAGAACTGTCTCATTTTATTGGAGACATATGCTGGGGCATTATCTGTCTTGATTTGTACAGGTATTCCCATGATGGCCATAACTTCTAATAGGTGTGTAATCACAGAATCAGCCTTTTCAGAACTCATAGGAGTTGCCCACTGAAATCCTGAATAGGTGTCAATGGTATGGTGTACATACTTTAATCTTCCAAATTCTGCAAAATGAAACACATCCATCTGCCAAATTTTATTTCTTTGTATACCTTTTGGATTGCTCCCTGCAGGTAATGGAGTTTGGTTATAGAAGGAACAAGTAGGACATTTTTTCACAATATCTTTAGCTTGTTGCCAAGTAATGGAGAAATCCTTCTTCAAACCTTTGCTATTTACATGGTGGTTCTTATGAAATTCTGAGGCTTCTAGCACATTACCTATTAGTAACTGATCAATCTCATCATTACCTTGTGCTAGAGGTCCTGGCAGACCTGTATGGGATCTGATATATGTTATATATATATAGGATGTTCCCTTTTTCTGATGATTTCCTGCAGTTGTATGAATAATGAAGTTAATTCTGTATTATCAAGAATAAATTCAGCAGTTTCAATGTGTAAAACAACTCTCTCTGCATATTGAGAGTCAGTGACTATATTGAGGGGTTCTGTGAAGTCCATCAGTACCATAAGAATGACATACAGTTCTGCCTTTTGTACAGAGCTGTATGGACTTTGTACCACTTTACTTAAGTCTCCTGATTTGTATCCTGCTTTCCCTGATTTATTTGCATCAGTATAGAATGTGAGGACTCCAGAAATTGGCTTGTGTCGTACAATGTGAGGAAGGACCCATTCAGTCTTCTTTATGAATTCTATCCTCTTGCTTTTGGGATAATGGTTGTTAATCTCTCCCAAAAAGTTACTGCAGGCTCTCTGCCAGTATTCATTAACTTTCCATAGTGATGAAATTTCCTCATTAGTTAAAGGTACTACAATTTCCGCTGGGTCCATTCCTATCAACTGACGAAGTCTTAATTTACCTTTTTGAATCAAATCAGAGATCTTTTCTATATAAGTCTTTAATTTCTTATTTGGTTTACGTGGTAGGAATATCCATTCCAATATAATATCTTCCCTCTGCATCAAAATACCTGTGGGGGAATTCTGGAAAGGAATATGACAAGAATGCATTTAAGTTCTGGATCCACACAATCCACATGTGCTTCTCGAATTGTCTTTCCTACTAGAGCCAATTCCTTCTCAGCTTCGGCTGATAATTCTCTAGGACTATTTAATTCTTTGTCCCCTTCTAGAGTATTAGCCAAATTTTGTAGTCCATCTTTGGGTATTCCCATGATACCCAATAAGTTGGAAATGCCTCCTAACAACTTTTGAAAATCATTAAGAGTCTTTAATCGATCTCTCCTCAGTTGTACCTTTTGGGGTCTAATTTTCTGTAACTCTATCTTATATCCTAAGTAATTAATAGAATCCTCTCTTTGTATTTTTTCAGGAGCAATTTGCAGTCTCCAGCAAGGCAAAACTTTTTTTACTTCTTCAAACATGCTTTCTAATGTGTCTAACTTTGGATCAGCTAATAGGATATCATCCATATAGTGATAAATTATGGATTGTGGAAACTTTACACGAATTATCTCCAATGGTTTTTGCACAAAGTATTGGCATAAGGTAGGGCTGTTTAACATTCCCTGTGGGAGGACCTTCCATTGATATCTCTTGACTGGCTGAGAATTGTTATAATTAGGAACTGTGAAGGCAAATTTTTCTCTATCATTTTCTTGTAATGGTATGGTAAAGAAACAGTCTTTTAAGTCAATAACTATTATAGGCCATTCTTTGGGTAGCAGAGAGGGCAAGGGCATCCCAGTCTGTAGGGAGCCCATTGGCTGAATTACTTTATTAATAGCTCTCAGATCTGTCAGCATTCTCCAATTACCAGACTTTTTTTTTAATAACAAATACAGCAGAATTCCAAGGGCTGGTAGATTCTTCAATGTGTTGAGCATTTAACTGCTCTTGAACCAGCTGTTCTAAAGCTTGTAGCTTCTCTTTTGTCAAAGGCCACTGTCCAACCCAGACAGATTTATTAGTTAGCCATTTTAAAGGTAAGGCAGTTGGTACTTCTGAGAGTTCAACAGCAGTTGTGCTCTGTTTTTTGTACAGCCTGAATGGTTGGTGACTGGTTTTTATAGCATGTTATGATATTATTCCTAGAAACATGCATTGGCCTGTATTCCTTTTCTGAGAGTGTAGGAATTTTAATCTGGGTATTCCACTGTTGTAACAGATCTCGCCCCCATAGATTTACTGCTACATTCGCTGTATATGGCTTCAGCCTTCCTCTCTGTCCTTCTGGCCCTATGCATTCAACCCATCTTGAACTCTGTTTTATCTGAAATAGGGTGCCAATTCCTAAAAGTTGGACATGTACCTCTTGAAGAGGCCAATTTGGATGCCATGATTTTGGTGTAATTACAGTCACATCTGCACCTGTGTCTACCAGGCCCTCCAGAACCAAGCCATTAATTCGAATTCTAAGCTTTGGTCTTTGTTCATTTATGGAAGTCTGCCAAAATATTTGTTTTATTGTGTTCTTTGTAAACTGTGATTCATCTATCAGAGCTGTTTTATCATCCATTGCAGTATTGGTTTTTACAATAGGCATTGGTTTATTCAGTTTTCCTGGAGAGGAATGTCTTCCACAGTGGCTGGGAATGTTCTTAGCACATTTGATTTGGGGGCCTGCAAGAGGCCCCCTGAGGTGTTTCCCGCCAGTAAAGGGTTGCCTCGTATATCTATTTTTGATCTGCACTCACTGGTTCAATGTCGGCCTTTGTCACATCTTCTACATAATCCAGGAGGTGGTTGGGGTCTCCTGTTTAGGCTATTCCTAGAAGGAGTATTACTTCTAGGATTTCCCCGTGTACAGTTTTTACTTATATGACCTGGTGTACCACATTTAAAACATTTGGTACCACGGGGCCTTCTTTCACCTCTGGGATTTGTCTCTCCTATCCAAGCCTCATTACTGTAGTTAAAAGATTCAACACCATTAGTATACTGAATCCATTCTTCCAAAGGAGCTGATCTGATCTTTAATGGTGTAAGTATTCTTTTGCATTCTGCATTAGCATTGTCAAATGCCAAGGACTCAGTTAATACTTTTCTTAATTCTTTATCTGATACAGCTTTTGTTATAGCTGTGTTCAGCCTTTGTAAAAAATCAGTGAAGGGTTCATGCGGTCCCTGAAATATCTTTGTGTATACCTCAGTTGCTTTTCCAGGTTCTGGAATTTTTTCCCAAGCATTTAGAGCTGCTGTACGGCATTGGGATATTGTATGCTCATCATAAATGGCTTGTACATTCCTGTCAGTGAAACATCCCTCACCAAGTATTTGTTCTTGGGAGATCTCAAAACCTCTGAGTTTACCTTGTTGTTCTAAATTTCTTGCCTCTTCTCTCAACCAGCTTTTCCACTGTAACTGCTGGCTATATTCTAGAACAGCTGAAATTAACTGATGCCAGTCATCTGGAATGATTCTATGTGAGGTAGACCATGAATTTAACATCTGTTTTACATATGTGGAGTGTATCCCATATGTAACTACTGCTTCCTTTATATTTTTAAAGTCCCTTGTTGAAATTGATTGTAATGTATATGTCGTATATGGCTCAGGGTGTGTGTCATCTGCTGGCTTCTCATGGATGATAACAAGATAAGCCATTGTATGAGAGCCATTTGGAGATGTTACAACCTGTATGGTCTTGCCCTTCTGCTTATTAGGTCCCTTGTCATGTTTATTGAGAGTTTCCTCCAGGGCTTGTAAACGAGCTCCTAGGGTCTGTTCCAGGGAGTAAACCTCCTCTCTTGTAAGGGATTCCAGATTTTTCATGGAATCATGGAAGTTTTTATGTTCTTCTGAAACACATGATTCCATGGACCTTATCTTATCAAGTAATGATAATTTTTCTTCCTTATATAGTGTCTGAGTAGCTACAACTTCACTCTGGAGAGTTAGTGTTCTATCCATTAAATACTTATATTTATTATCAATAAAAGCAATTTTGGGTACAAGCTTGTTTTGTAAATTCTGGTTAGCAGATTCCAGAGAGAGAATCTTTTTATGTAAGTCCTGGTCAGCAGATTCCATAGACAGAATCTTTTTCTGTAAGCCTTCATTGCTAACTTTTAAAGCCTGTATCAGTCCCAATAATGACTCATCTTTGTTCTTACTATTAAACCAGTGTTTGAACACTGTGTGAATTATTACAATGAATGTCAAAATGGTACAAGCCAGATATGTCTTAGGGAGGTCGTATATTTTCAGGAAAATGTCATTCATCATACAGGCAAAAAGGTTTTTAAATTCTTGTGAGGTAATGTTGTCAGCCATATTACAAGAATTACTCAAAATTTGTTAGTCAGTTTTAAGGTGTAAAATTATCAAGTACTTTTACTTGAAAGAAGCTTATCTTTCCGTGGTTTTGGGGGGTTGCAGTAGCACTTTTCAGCCAACAGGAGGCATTGGTATAGCTCCAAAGCAAGGCCTGCTAGCGACCTTGGCTGGCGGCAGCTGAAGGCAGGAGCTAAGATGGCGGGGAGCCGGCACTCAGGGAGGAGTGGGAATGCCTCACTCACAGCAGTTTTCGCTGGTCTAGGGGCTAAGCTAGGGAACTGAGACCGGACTAGCTGTTCCCTTTTTCAGGAATGGGACCGTGTAGGCATCCACTGGTTAAATGGAACTTTGCAGGCGGGTTTAGGTGCCCACCAGCCAGGAGGAGGCTGAGGGAGGGAGCCGCCTGGGCCTTTGGAATTTGCCCCACATGAGCGCCAGATATTGGTGAAATTATTAAGGCCACTCCACGTAGTTAAAAGGGAGGTTTATTTTGTGGGGTAACTTACAAATGAAGGGGTAGGTTGCAGGGTCTGGCAAAGGTATAGGGCAGTCCGGTGGTGTTCTCTGAAGAACTCTGCTCGGTCTACCTCCAGCGTCCAGCGTCCCGGAACCAAGAGAGCCACCTCCTCTTGCTCCTCGGTCTTCCGCTCCCTTCTCTGCCCCACCTTGTGGGCGTGATCATTACTGAAGCCTCAATGGGGGTTGGAACTTCCAGGCCAATGCTGGGATGGCTATCCACTACACTGGGGTCAGAATGCAGAATTCTCATCTACTTCTCCAGGACCATATCTGTCTATATGTCATCCTCGCCATGATGATAATGGCCTCTGAAACTGTAAGCAAGTCCCCAATTAAATGTTTTCTTTTGTAAGAAAAAAAAAGTAAAATCAGTAATCAATTCTTTTATCCCATCATTTCTATATCCCCCTTTTTCTTTTCAGAATGAGATATCTAAATCTAATCTCCATTGTTCAGCTTTTTTTCTAACCATTACCAATATTAACTTGCAAACAACCCCCCAAAATGAGGAGAAATATCCATAACTCATTGACTGACCAAAAAACCCCAAGCTACCCCTTGAGAATATGGACATTATGCTCTATTGATTCTTTCCTGTTGTCTGGGGAATGACATTTATCTCCAGGGGATCCTGAGAAAATTCAGATAATGGTCAAGTCCTGGGAGAGACAGCTGTAGCATTTGTCACCAGTTTCTGTGTAATGGGAGAATTGTGGGGCTTATTTGAAATCCTGGCTGTAATAGAGCATGAAGCTGGACAATCTCATCTAGTCAACTTGAAATTGTCCTGAGCAGTTTGTAGTCCAAAGTTGATCTACAAGTAGTGTTTCCCACCTCAGTGACATTACCACACTCTAAGTGGAATCACTGTTGTGGGGCAGTATCCTCCTTTTGCAAATGTCAGAGGTCACTGTTGGGAATGGGAATGGTTGACTGCAGAAAATTTAGACATGTTAAATGTCATATGCAGCAGATCTCAGAGAGGTTAATGGACCACAATATGTTAAGTACATCTGTAGTATAGCTAGAGTTTTCTGGTCCTGCCTTGCCCACGGTCAGGAAAAATCTTTCTCACCCACCAGACCCGCAGCTGCTCAGACCCACCCAAGTAAACACACAGAGACTTATATTGCTTACAAACTGTATGGCCACAGCAGGCTTCTTGTTATCTAGTTCTTATATCTTAAATTAACCCATTTCTATTAGTCATAAGTTGCCATATGGCTTGTGACTTACCAGAACCTTACATCTCACTTGTCATTGTGGAGGCTGGCAGTGTCCCTCTGCCTCAGCCTTCCACTTCCCAGAAATCTCTTCTCTCTTTGTCCCACCTATACTTCCTGTCTGGCTACTGGCCAATCAGTGTTTTATTTATTAACCAATCAGAGCAACACATTTAACATACAGAACATCCCACAACACCATAGTACACAAACTTAATTCCAAGTTAACTGATTCAGACTCAAGGCCCAAACCATGCATAGGAAGCTATATTAAACCTTTTCCTCAAATTAGTACTCTCTATGACCATTAATATCATGACTGAAATATATATATATATATATATATATATCTTATAAATTTTGAGACAATATTTTACCTTAGGACTATATTTAAAGCATCATTATAAAACCAAAGACTATGAGATTAGTAGCAATACCCATTAACTTTGTTTTTTTTTTCTTCTGTGCTAGAGCAGGTGACTCTTCAGAGATGAGACAGAGATTTTGGATTTTCCTTTAACAAGCATGCTTGGGTTTAGAGGAGAGAACCACACTCCAACTCCAAAGCCAGCTTTAATTCTTAATTGAACTGGGACTACAAAAAGACCATTTGCTTTATTTGCCTGTCACAGACAGAAGAAACAAACATTTGAGAAGATTTATGAAATTTTATCCTATTTGAAATGTGATATATCAAAAGGCCAATTATTTCTTTTTCTTGGGACATTTTATCTGGATGATTTTTCCTTTTTTTTTTTTTTTCAGATGTCTCATTTGTCTAGTGGTCTTCAGATTCCTTAGTTGGATGCTTTCCTTTTCCTGGAAAGACAAAAACAAAACAAAACAAAAATAAAAACAAAAAACAAAAACAATAAAACCCTACCCCAATCATAATTTTGGGGAGTTTCCATTTGCCAGGTTGTATCTGATCAAATGAAAAGCATTTTTTAGTCTTATAAGTTAGTTTAGAATGAATAGGAACACTGTTTGATGAAATCTCTTCTCTTATAATCAAGAGGCCTCCACTGTTCTAATCTAATCTTCATTAATTTTGATGGTATCCATAGCTTTTCTTTTACTGTAGAAACAAAAGCAAAACCTTTTCCCCAGTGTAACATATATCCTCATTTCCATTCTGACATCAAGACATCTTTACAGTATACAGGCTGATTTAATTCAGTAGCTTTTTCTGTTTATCCAATGTCTCTCCACATCTCTCTCCTTTCTCATTAGCATTTAAAAAATAAACTTAATAAAGCATTGTGTAATCAATTTCTGGGGGTTTTTATTATCCCTTTCTGTTTATTAAGCATATCTTTTAAAGTGAGATTAGATTTTTTTTCTAACTACTTGCCTTGTAAGTTTTGTGGTATACCTGTAATATGCTTTATGTTGTATTATGCAAACAATGTTCCATTTTATTTGAGACATACACTGGAGCAATGTCAGTCTTAATTTGTACAAGTATCCCCATGATGGCCATAACTTCCAATAAATGCGTGATTATATAATCAGGCTTTTCAGAACTCAGAGCTGTTGCTCATTGAAGTCCTGAATATGTATCTATGGTATGGTGAACATATTTTAATTTTCAAATTCTGCAAAATGAAACACATCCATTTGTCAGATTTCATTTTTGAGAACCCTTTGGGTTACTTCCTGTAGGTAGTAGAGTTTAATTATACAAAGCACAAGTAGGATATTTCCTTATAATTTCCTTGGATTGTTGCTAAGTGATAGAAAAATCATTTTTCAAACCCTTGCTATTTACATGGTGTTTTTTTTTAAATGAAATTGTGAGGCTCCTAGCACATTTACTACTAAGGGTTTACCAATTTCATCATTACCTTGAGCTAGATGATCTGGTAAACCCATATGGGATCTGATATGTATTATATACAAGGAATGATTTCTATTTCTGATTATTTCTTATAATTGAATAAATAACAAAGTTGATTCTGAATCATCTGGAATAAGTTCAGCAGATTCAAAATGTAAAACAAATCTTTCTGGATATTCAGAACTACTAACTATGTTAAGATTTTTCTGGAAAATCTAACAATATCATGAGAATAATATAATTCTGAGTTTTTAACAGAGTCATAATGGATTTGGGGCCACTTTACTTAAATTTCCTGGCTTATAACCTGCCTTTTCTGATTTGTTTGCATCTGTGTAGAATGTAGGGGCTCCAGAAATTGGTGTCTCCCATACAATGGGAGGAAGAATCCAAACAGTTCTCTTTATAAACTGAAGTCTCTTGCTTTGGGGATATTTGTTGCTAATCTCTCCCAAAAATTTCCTGCAAACTCTTTGCCAATGTTCATTTTTTGGTCCATAATTAGGAAATATCAGCATCAGTAAATGGTACCATCAATCCAGAAAAGTTTTCTATATATGTCTTTAATGTTTTTCTTCATGTGTGTGGGAAAAATATACATGCTAAAATAGCATTCTCTCTCTGCATTAGAATTCTTGTAGGAAAATGCATAGAAGGTAAAATAACCAGAATACATTCAAATTCTGGATCCAAACGATCCATGTGTATATCCTTTAAATTTTTCTTATGAAAGTCAATACTTTCTCAGCCTCAGCTGATAATTTTCTTAACATCTTGTAATGTTTGAAATGAACTACGTAGTTCTTGAGTTTTCAATATAATTATGGGCCATAATCAGTTAATATGTCCTAGGGAAATTTGGAAATTATTAAGAATTCATAATTGATGCCTCCTGTTATTTTAAAGGTATAGCTAAAAAGGCAGTTCTTTTTAAAATCAATCATTATAATAGACCGTATTTTAGGTAACAGAATAGGCAAGGGAATTCTAGACTGTAAAGAGCCCATTGGCTGAATCACCTTATTAATAGCACTTAGACCTGTCACCATTATCCATTGTATGGTTTGTTTCTGAGATTGGAGGAATGTTAATCTGGGTATTCCATTGGTATAACAAATCATGTCCATTAATCCATTGCTATGTTCATCACATATGGCTTTAATTTTCCTCTCTGTCGCTATGGTCTTAACATTCAATCCATCTTGTGCTTTGTTTTACCTAAAATAAAGTTCCAATACTTAGAAGATGAACAGTTACCTCTTGAAATGGCCAATTTGGATGCCAAGGTTTTGGTGCCATTATTGTTACATCTTTCTCTGTATCTACCTAACCCTCAATTTCAATGCCATTTATTTGTATTTTTTTTTCATTTTTCTACTTTCCCTCCCTCTTTCCTCCCTCCTCCCACCCCTAGCCATCTTTCCCAAGCCACTCCATATCTCCACATCCCCTGAATCAAGGTCTCTCATGGGGAGTCAGCAAAGTTCGGCACACTGAGCCTAGGCAGGTCCAAGCCCCTTCCCACTGCACCAAGGCTGTGCAAGGCATCACACCTCAGGCACTGGATTCCCAGAAGCCTGCCCATATACCTGGGGCAGGTAGAACACTCCTCCACTGTTGGTGGGAATGCAAAATTGTACAGCCACTCTGGGAATCATATGGCAGTTTCTTAGAAAATTGGGAATAAGTCTTCCTCAAGACCCAGTTATAGCACTCTTGGGCATATACTCAAGGAACGCTGAATCTTACCATAATGCTCAACTATGTTCATATCAACATTATTCATAATAACAAGGACCTGGAAACAATCTAGATGCCCCTCAACTAAAGAATGGATAAAGAAAATGTGGACATATGCACAATGGAGTACTACTCAGCAATTAAAAAAAATGATACATTGGTGAAATTATTAAGGCCACTCCACATAGTTAAAAGGGAGGTTTATTTTGTGGGGTAGCTTACAAATGAAGGGATCGGTTGCAGGTTCTGGGAAAGGGATGGCACAGTCTGGCAGTGTTCTCTGGAGAACTCTGCTTAGTCTACCTCCAGCATCCAGGGTCCTGGAACCAAGAGAAGCCTCTCCTATTGATCCTGGGTCTTCAGCGTCCTCTCTCAGCTCCACCTTGTAGGTGTGACCATTACCAAAGCCTCAATGGGGGTTGGAACTCCCAAGCTAAGGCTGGAATGGCTACCCACTACAATGATATCATGAAATTTGCAGGCAAATGAATGAATCTAGAAAATATCATCTTGAGTGAGGTAACCCAGACTCAGAATGACAAACACAGTATGTACTCACTCATAAGTGGATACTAAATGTGAGGGAAGGGATTATTTGTATTTTTAACTTTGGTCTTTGATCATCTACAGAAGTTTGCCAAAATATTTGCTTCACGGTTTCTCCTGAAAATTTTGTTTTGTCTTATAAACATTTCTGTCACCCAGAGCAGTATAGTTTTTCATAACAGGCATTACGTTTTTTAATTGCTCTGTGGAGGAGTTTCCCCAATGCTGACAGGGTTTGACACAGGAGCCTATGAGAGGCCCCTTAAAGCATTCCCTAATGGCAAAGGATTACCTTACCTGTTCCATGTTGATCTACATTCATTAGTCCAATTGCCACACCTTCTGAATACTCCAAAACGCTGGGGCCTTCTGTTTGGATAATCTCTCAAAAAAAACCAAAAAACAAAAAACAAAAAACAAAACATTGTTACTAGGGATGCATTGCCTACAATCACATTATACATGACTTGCTTTACCATAATTAAACAACTAACTTTTTTATTTTTCTTAAAATTTTTAGAAATCAATTCTATACATATAACATTAGTATGAAATCCAATATCAGCTGTATTTCTAGTCCATTCATCTATGAGTTTTGTTATTTACTTTAAAGGCCTAATTACACTTTTGCATCCTTAAGTAGCATTTTAAAACACAAAAATTCAATTAATCTTTGTCTAATTTATGGATCTGATATCATTCTATTTATAGCTGAAACCAATCTTCATGAAAAATCAATGAAGACTTTTTTGGGCTTTGTATAATTTCAGTAAATGTCTTAGTCTTCTTTTCTGATTCTTCAATAACATTCCAAGCATTCAAAGCTGCCATATGACACAGGAACAAGGTGTAATCATTAAATGAAATCTGTCTTTCCAAATCAGCAATAATGGTCCTCACCAATGAATTATAATCTCTAGCCCAACCTCATTGTTCTATAACTATAGCTTTATCTATACACCACATTTTCTATTGTAAGTGAGGACTATCTTTCCAATACAGATATAACTAAATCTTCCCAGTCTTGTGGAATGTTATTGTTCTGCATATCCCATGAATTTAACATCAACTGCACAAAACTGAATGCATACCATATGAAACTATTACATCTTTATATCTCTTCAAATCTAACAGTTCTATAGGATACCAATTAACTCCTGAATGGTTTTCAGGGGGCTATCATCTGCTGGTAATTCTTGAATGGCAACTGGATAAATTAAGGTAGATTTTCCAATAACCTTGGACCATTTCTCTTCAGTTTTATAATGCAATGGTATAGTACCTTCAGCTTTAATTGTCTGTCTGTATATGAATATTTTTCATATTTTAATTAGTATGTCTTTCTATGGATTGTACCTTATCAGTTTTTTTTTTTGTATTTTAGACACTGATATCAAGGAACTATTTTAGGGATAACACATGAATTACCAAATTGATAATGATTATAATTGACATTATGAAAACCCCAGTGGCTCTAGGACCTTGACCCCTGAAGCACAACCTATATTCCTCTATCCCTAACCATTACTGCCTCAGGTCCAGGCCAGCAGGGAAGACTCCTGTAGGCAGATACCCCCACTAGCACCCCCCATCAGACCCTGCAATCTTCAAGAACCACTCCCTGCCCCAAATCCAACCATCCCCCTGCAACCTCAGTGACTCTCTAAGACTCAGAATCTGCCATGTCTGATTGAACCAAGATTGGATCCCTGAGACATAAACACAACAAGCAAAGATTGAACCAAGAACAATGCCCTCAGACACAGTCCCCTCTTCTATCAATTGGAGGAAAAGATGGGTAAATGTCAGTGTAAAAATACATACAACAACATAAAGAACAATATGGCACCACCAGAACCTAGTACTTCTTCTACAACAAGACCTGAACATCACAAAATAGAAGAAGCAGAGAAAGTGACCTTAAAAATAACTTTATGAAGATGATAGAGGTCTTTAAAGAGGAAATGGAAAAAGTCCCTTAAAGAAATTGAGGGAAAGACAAACAAAAATTGGAAGAAATCAACAAATCTTAA
Organism: Onychomys torridus; assembly: GCF_903995425.1. NCBI lineage: Eukaryota > Metazoa > Chordata > Mammalia > Rodentia > Cricetidae > Onychomys > Onychomys torridus. Next base: position 90,751,026 of record NC_050453.1, on the reverse strand, counting down.
AGAAAACCAAGAAAAAGCAGTGAAAGGGGTCAATGAAACAGTTCAGGATTTGAAAATTGAAACAGAAACAATGAAGAACACACAGACCATGGGAACGATGGAAATGGGAAATCTGAATAAATGAACAGGAACTACAGATGCAAGCATAACCAACAGAATACAAGAGATGGAAGAGAGAATCTCTGGTGTACAGAATACAAAAGAGGAAATAAATTCATCAGTCAAAGAAAACACCAAAGCCAAAAAAGTCATAACACAAAATGTCCAGGAAATGTGGGACACCATGAAAAGGCCAAACCTAAGAATAAGAGGGATAAAAGAAGAACAACAACAACAACTCAAAGGCACAGAAAATATATCAACAAAATCCCAGAAGAAAACTTTCTCAACCTAAAGAAGGAAATGACTATGAAGATACCAGAAGCTTACAGAACACCAAATAGACTAGACCACCCAAAAAGTCCCCCGACACATAATAATCAAACCACTAAACATAGAGAATAGTGAAAGAATATTAAGAGCAGCAAAGGAAAAAGGCCACGTGACTTATAAAGGCAGACCTATCAGAATAACATGACTTCTCAATGGAGACTCTGAAAGCCAGAAGGTTCTGGACAGATGTTATACAGACGTTAAGAGACCACAGATGTCAGCCCAGACTACTATACCCAGCAAAACTTTCAATCACCATAGATGGAGTACACAAAATATTCCAAGACAAAACCATATTTAAACAATACCTATTCACAAATCCAGCCCTACAGAAATTGCTAGAAAGAGAATTCCAACCTAAGGAAGTTTTTTGTGGGTGTACCACAAAAAAAAAAAAAAACAGGCAATAGATAATCCCATAGCAGCAAATCCCAATGAAGGGAAACACACACACACACACACACACACACACACACACACACACACACACACACACACACTACCATCAAAAAATAACAGGAATTAAAAATCACTGGTCATTAATATCCCTTAATATCAATGGACTCAATTCACCTACAAAAAGACACAAACTAACAGAATGGATATGAAAACAGGATCCATCCTTCAGCTGTATACAAGAAACACACCTGAACTTCAACCTTAGAGTAAGAGGTTTCGGAAAGTCTTTTCAATCAAATGGACTTAAGAAGCAAGCTGGTGTAGCTATCCTATTATCTAACAAAATAGACTTCAAACTAAAGTCAATCAAAACAGATCAGGGCTGGGCAGGGAACACACATGGTGCACAACCTGGATGAAGGCTGCTACAGCCGCTTGCACAGAGCTATTGAGTGTATGGTGGAGTTTAGAACTTGTGGCATTTGGGATTGGGAATGGGTGGCATCTGGAAACTGTTGTAGGGAGACTGCAGCAAGAAAATACTTGACTCTCTCAGAGAGCTCCTTGCGAGGGAGGGAGATCCATCCAGCAGTGGTGGCTCCAGCAGCTTCAAAGGTGGAGCAAGTGCCTATTTCATTATTTCGTGCCTGAGCTGAACACCAGATGATGTATTTATCTAATTATTCTTTATTGATAAAAAATTCTGGAGTCAGATATCAAGGTAAGAGCCTAAGTAAACAAAGAAACCCAGGGTAAGTGAGCAGTGACCTATCTCTTCCATTCTTCCATCCAAAAGGGTTGAGATCCTCTCTAAGCCCTGACTTACCACTTCCTGTCTTCTAAAACCACTATGGTTAATTTTGGTCAACTAGTAGCTCTGCTCTCTGACTCAAAGCAAACTTTATAGTCAGAATGGGATCAAAATATCACATAGCACCATCTAATGCTAGCAAGGTAAGGAATTCAACTGAGCCATCTTTTTCATCCCAGGATTCCCTTCACACACACACACACACACACACACACACACACACACACACACACACACACTTTAAGCAGAAAACAAGTGGTTACTTCAAACCTGACTAACTCCACTGAGGTGGTGTTAGTTTGTTCATGGTGATAGAGCCTCCTGATTTTAGTCTGACTCTGTCTCTTTGTCTCTGTCTCACTGTATTTGTTTCTGTCTTTCTCGGTTTTCTTTCTTTATACTGTTGTTCTTTTCTTTCTTTGTGTGTGTGTATGTGTGTGTGTGTATGTTTGTGTATATGTATAGTGCAAACTCATAGAGGCCAGAGACAACTTGCAGAACTTCATTCTTTTTTGTTTCTCCATGTGAGTCCTAGCATGTCACTTCAGTCATCAACATTAGTGACAGGCACTTTTGTCAATGGAGCCATCTGGTCAGTCAGATCTTCCTGTTCTAATTACAGAGACACACCTCTCCCACCTGACTACTGCCATTCTGTGGACCAAGCCCTTGAAACTCTGAAGAACACATCACCTCTAAATCACAGCACTTTGACAGTAATTAATTATGTTTTCAACTGTCCTCCACATGTGCACAGTGTCATCCAAAAGCAATTTAAGTGAGAAAGGGTGCTATGGAATATTCCTTTAAGCTGTGTGAATATACATCGCTATGATTGGCTTAAAAAAAAAAAAACTGACTAGCCAAAAGGTGAACAGGAAAAAGGTTAGGCTGAAAAGCCAAATTGCGAATGATGATATGAGGAAGGGCAGAGTGAGGAGTCACCAGCCAGACACAGAGGGAGCAGGAGATGAAAGTGCCATGATAATAAAGGTACACCCATATGGCAGAGCTTAAATAAGAAATACAAACTGACTGAAAATGTAAGAGTTTGTAATAAACCTGACCTATTAGATGAGCATTTATAATTAATAATAAGGATCAATGTGTATTTGAGAGTGGCTGTGGGACAGGAAAACTCTGGCAGTAGGAGGGTTTGGTCTGGCTCAGAGTTTGAAGGGATAAGGCAATCACAGAGAGAAGATATGGAACACTGAGGGAAAAGAATGGTGGTAGAGGAGGAAGACCAGCTTGTATCAGTCTTCTTCAGTCAGGAAACAGAGAGCAGGAAGTAGAGCTTATGTAAAATCTCTAGGCTCCACAGTCCCAAAGAATCTGCAACATGGCCAAATAGCACCACAAGCTAAGGACTAGATGTTTAAACACAGGAACCTGAGGAGGAGGATTCACATTCAAACCACAATATTCAGTCATAGAGGCTGGGAAGAACATTTTCAAGGAATGGCCTAACTCATCAACTGGTGAGACTTCATTCTCTGTGCCTTGAACACTGAATCTTAGAAACAGATAGATGCACCAGAAGAAAACAATAAGTAGCTGAAAGAAAATCATGAAAAAGGAAGGGAAACAGTCCAAGACCTGAAGAGGGAAATAGGAAAAAATGAAGAATACACTAGCAGAAGGAATGCTGGAAATAGAAAATCTGAGTAAACAAACAGGAACTTCAGAGGCAAGTATAACCAACAGAATGCAAGAAATGGAAGAGAGGATCTCTGGTGTTGAAGATATGGTAGAAGAAATAGATTCATCAGTCAAAGAAAACACTAAAACCAACAAAGTCATGACCCAAAATGTCCTAGAAATTTGGGACACCATGAAGAGACCAAACCTACTAATAATAGGGATAGAGGAAGGAGGAGAATACCCACTCAAAGGCACAGAAAACATATTTTAAAAGATCATAGAAGAAAATTTAACCAACTTAAAGAACAAAATGCCTACAAAGATACAAGAAGCCTATAGAACACCAAACAGACTAGACCACCAAAAACAATCCCCTCACCACATAATAAACAATTAAACATACAGAATAAAGAAAGAATATTAAGGGCAGAAAAGGAAAAAGGCCAAGTGACTTATAAAGGCAAATCCATCAGAATAACACCCATTTCTCAATGGAGACATTGAAAGCCAGAAGGACCTGGACAGATATAATGCAGACACTAAGAGACCAGGGATGCCAGCCTAGACTAATATACCCAGCAAAATTCTCAATCATCATAGATGGAGTGAACAACACCTTCCAAGACAAAACTGGATTTAAACAATACTAATCCACAAACCCAGCCCTACAGAAAGCACTAGAAGGAAAATTCCAACATAAGGAAGGCAAATACACACATGAAAACACAGGCAACACCACAGCAGTAAACCCCAAAGAAGAGAAGGAAGTACACACACACTGCCACCAAAAAGTAAAAATAATAACAGGAACGAACAATCACTGGTCATTAATATCCCTTAATATCAATGGACATAATTCACCTATAAAAAGACACAGACTAACAGAATGGATACAAAAACAGGACCCAATTTTCTGCTGCATACAAGAAAAACATCTCTAATTCAAAGACATATACCTCCTAAGAGTAAAAGGCAGGGAAAAGACTTTCCAATCAAATGGTCTTAAGAAGCAAGCCAGTGTAGGCATCCTAATATCCAGCCAAATAGACTTCAAATTAAAATCAATCAAAAGAGACGATGAAGGACATTACATACTCATTGCAGGAAAGATCCACCAAGATGAAGTCCCAAATCTGAACATTTATGCCCCAAACACAAGGGCACCCACATATGTAAAAGAAACATTTCTAAAGCTTAAATCACATATAAAATCTCACACATTAATAGTGGGAGACTTTCACACCCCACTTTCACCTCTGGACAGAACTGCCAAATTGAAACTTAACAGAGACATAATGGTCTTAACTGATGTGAGGGCTCAAATGGACTTAATCGATATCTACAGAACATGCCACCAGAACAAAAAAGAATATACCTTCTTCTCAGCACCCCATGGAACCTTCTCTAAAATCGACCACATACTTGGCCACAAAGCAAATCTCAACAGATACAAAACAATTGGAATAACTTACTGTGTTCTACCAGACCACCATGGTTTAAAGTTAGATATCAACAACAAAACAACACCAAAAAAAACCAAAAAACAAAAAAAAAAAAAAAACCCTACAGAAAACCTACAATCTCATGGAAACTAAATAATGCTTAACTGAATCTCCTATGGGTTAAGGAAGAAATAAGGAAAGAAAGTAAAGACTTCCTAGAGATCAATGAAAATGAACCCAGCACATATCCAAACTTATGGGACACTATGAAAGCAATGCTAAGAGGGAAATTCATAACACTAGATGCACACATAAAGTAGTTGGAGAAATTTCACACTAGTGACTTGACACTACAACTGAAAGCTCTAGAACAGGAAGAAGCAAAGTCTCCCAGGAGGAAAAGACACCAGGAAATTATCAAATTGAGAGCTGAAATCAAAAATTGAAATAAAGAGAACAATACAAAGGATTAATGAAACAAAGAGTTGGTTCTTTAAGAACATCAACAAGATAGACAAGCCCTTATCCAAACTAACCAAAAGACAGAGAGAGAGCATCCAAATTAACAAAATTAGAAAAGAGAAGGGTAACATAACAACAGACAATGAGGAATTCCAGAGAATCATCAGGTCATTCTTCTAAAACCTCTACTCCACAAAACTGGAAAATCTAAAAGAAATGGATAATTGTCTGGATAGGTACCACATACCTAAGTTAAATCAAGACCAGATAAACCACTTAAATAGTCCAATAACCCCTAAAAAAATAGAATCAGTCATTAAAAGTCTCCCAACCAAACAAAGCCCAGGACAAGATGGATTCACTACAGAATTCTACCATCTTCAAAGAAGACTTAATACCAATACTCTTTAAATTGTTCCACACAATAGAAACAGAAGGTATATTACCAAACTCCTTCTATGAGAGACTACAATTACTCTGATTCCTAAACCAAACAAAGATGCAACAAAGAAAGAGAACAACAGACCGATCTCCCTCATGAACATTGATGCAAAAATACTCAATAAAATGCTGGTGAACAGATTCCAAGAACACATCAAAACAATTATCCACCATGATCAACTAGGATTCATCCCAGGGATGCAAGGGTGGTTCAACATATGAAAGTCTGTCAATGTAATACACCATATAAACAAACTGAAAAAAAAAAACAACAAAAAACAAAAAAACATGATCATCTCACTGGATGCATGAAAAGGCATTTGACAAAATCCAACACCCCTTCAGGATAAAGGTCTTGGAGCGATCAGGAATACAGGGAACATACCTACCTAAACATGACAAAGGCAATCTACAGCAAGCCAACAGCCAACTTCAAATTATGAGAAGAGAAACTCAAAGCAATACCACTAAAATCAGGAAGAAGGCAAGGCTGTCCCCTCTCCCCATACTTATTCAATATAGTACTTAAAGTTCTAGCCAGAGCTATAAGACAAAATAAGGAGATTAAGGGGATACAAATTGGAAAGGAAGAAGTCAAGCTTTCCCTATTTGCAGATGACATGATAGTATACATGAGTGACCCCCAAAATTCAACCAAGGAACTGATATAGCTTATAAACACCTTCAGCAACATAGCAGGATACAAGATAAACTCAAAAAAGTCAGTAGCCCTCCTATATATAATAGGCAAACAGGCTGAGAAGGAAATCAGAGATACATCACCCTTTACAATAGCCACAAATGATATAAAATACCTTGGGGTTACTCTAAATAAGCATATGAAGGACCTATATTACAAGAACTTTAAGTCCTTGAAAAAGAAATTGAAGAAGATGTCAGAAAATGGAAAGATCTCCCATGCTCATGGATAGGCAGGATTAACATAGTAAAAATGGTGATCTTACCAAAAGCAATCTACAGGTTCAACACAAACCCCATCAAATTACCAACACAATTCCTCCCAGATCTGGAAAGAATAATACTCAACTTCATATGGAAAAACAAAAACCCAGGATAACCAAAAGAATCCTATACAATAAAAGGACCTCTGGAGGCATCATAATCCCCAACCTCAAGCTCTACTATAGAGTTACCACAATAAAAATAGCTTGGTACTGGCATAAAAACTGACATGTGGACCAATGGAATTGAATTGAAGACCCTGACATTAACCTGCACACCTACAAACATATAATTTTTGACAAAGAATCCAAAAATGTACAATGGAAAAAAGAAAGCATCTTCAACAAATGGTGCTGGCATAACTGGATGTCACTATGTAAAAGGCTGCAAATAGATCCATATATGTCACCATGCACAAAACTTAAGTCCTAGTGGATCAAAGACCTCAATATCAATCTAGTTACTCTGAACCTGATAGAAGAGAAAGTAGGAAGTACTCTTGAACACATTGGCACTGGAGATTACTTTCTGAATATAACACCAGTAGCACAGACACTGAGAGAAACAGTCAATCAATGGGACTTGTCAAAACTGAGAAGCTTTTGTAGAGCAAAGGACACACAGGGTCAACAAGACAAAGTGACTGCCTACAGAATGGGGAAAGGTCTTCATCAACCCCACATCTGACAGAGGGCTGATATCCAGATTATTTAAAGAACTCAAGAAATTATACATCAAAATGCCCAATAGTCCAATTAAGAAATGGGCTATAGAACTAAATAGAGAAATCTCCACAGATGAAGTTCAAATTGCTGAAAAACATTTAAGGAATTGCTCAACACCCCTAATTACCCGGGAAATGCACATCAAAATGACTCTGAGATACCACCTTACACCTGTCAGAATGGCTAAGATCAAAAGCACAGAAGACAGCTTATGCTGGAGAGGATGTGGAGCAAGGGGAACTCTCCTCCACTGCTGGTGGGAATGCAAGCTTGTACAGCCACTTTGGAAATCAATATGGTGCTTCCTTAGAAAATTGGGAATCCATCTGCCCCAAGACCCAGCTTTAGCACTCTTAGGCATATACCCAAGGAATGCTCAATCATACCACAAGGGCATTTGCTCAGCTATGTTCATATCAGCAATGTTTGTAATATCCAGAACCTGGAAACAACCTAGATGCCCTTCAACTGAAGAATGGATAAAGAAAATATGGTACATATACACAATGGAGTACTACTCAGCAGAGAAAAACAATGACATTATGAGGTTTGCAGGCAAATGGAAGGATCTAGAAAAAATCATCCTGAGTGACATAACCCAGACACAAAAGGACAAACATGGTATGTCCTCACTCATAGGAGAATACTAGATGTAAAACAAAGATGACTAGACTGCTACACAACTCCAGGGAGACTACCTAGAAAACAGGACCCTAGGAAAGACACAGGGTTCACTCAATGACAGAGAAATGGATGAGATCTACATGAACAACATGGATTACAATGGGAGTAATGAAGGGCAAGACTTGAGGGAAAGAAAGCTTAGGGGAGCAGGAGATCCCAGCGGATCAAAAACAGAAAGGGAGAATAACAGACCATGCATGATAAATGAAGCCCAAATGAGAACAGGAATAGGCAGAGTGCTGGAGAGGTCCCGAGAAATCCACAATGATACATCCTCTATAGACTGCTGGCAATGGTCGAGAGAAAGCCTGATCTGACCTAGTCTGGTAATCAGATGGCCCAACACCCTAACAGTCGTGCTGGAACTCTCATCCAATAACTGATGGAGGTGGATGCAGAGATCCTCAGCCAGGCCCCAGGTGGAGCTCCAGGTATCCAATTGTTGAGAAAGAGGAGGGACTGTAAGAGCGTGAATTTTTGGGACCAAGATTGCAAAAATCACAGGGACAAATAGTCAAATGAATGACAGCATATGAATTATGAACCAACAGCTGTGGAGCCCCCAGATGGATCAGGCCCTGTGGATAAGTGAGTCAATTGAATAGCTTGAAAAGTTTGGAGGCATCCAGGCTGTGGGACCAGGACCTGTCCTTAGTGCTTGAGCTGGCTGTTTGGAACCTTGGACTTACACAGGGACACTTTGCTCGGCCTGGAAGGAGGGAACTGGACCTGCCTGTACTGAATCTACCAGGTTTAAATGAATCCCCTGGGGAGTCTTGACCCTGGAGGAGATTGGATTGAGGGGAGGGGATGAGGGGAAGTTGGGGGGGGGGGTGGGAGTGGGGAGGATAAAAAAGAAAAAAATAATAAAGAATCAGATAGATGCTGGGTCCTGACATGTCAGTAAGTACAGAAGGGCATGGGGAATTATGTTGCTACTTTCAGCCTCCATCATCCAGACATTAGTCCTTTCAAGATAGTTTTGCCATAATAACTTAATCCTCTCTTAAAGGTGTCATATTGGAGTACTTTCATATTGGCCATCAACATGTAATATGTGAGGCAAGTACAATGCTTAATGGGTCATCAAAACTGATGACCTGAGCTCAATCCTCCAGATCTATATCATAGGAGAGAACCAAGTCTTCACATTGTTCTCTGACTTCCATATACACATTGTGGCATTTCCCTGCTCTCTCTCTCTCTCTCTCTCTCTCTCTCTCTCTCTCTCTCTCTCTCTGTCTCTCTCTCTATCTCTGTCTCTCTGTCTCTGTCTCTCTGTCTCTCTCTGTCTCTCTGTCTCTGTCTCTGTCTCTCTCTCTCTCTCTCTCTCACACACACACACACCCTCATAATAACTAAATAAAGATGTAATATAGATTCATGTTCAAAGACAATATATGAATTTGGTATAATCAGAATACAGCCCTGACAATCTTTACAATTACTCCACATGCTACTAAAATGTGGACATATTTTCCTCACTTAAAATTCCTCTTTATATGTGTATGCATGTCTCTCTGTCCATCCATTTCCTTATTTGGTTATACATCTCTAGAGACAAAGAACAGTTTCCAATCCTTGTATCCAGAGCTCTGAGCTCACTGCCCTCTAAGGTATGTATTCAACACACATTCCCTGCTTCATTTGTTGAGCTTCCCTGGAGGGCTAATTTTAAATTACTGCACTTTCAGTCAACCTCATGTTGCTAATGTTTCCTTTTCCTATTTAACCTCAATGTTTCCATTCTCCAGGGTTCAGTCCATACTTTATTTCTTTCTTTTCTGATTATATTTCTTCCTGTTGCATAAATTCCATTTTCTCCTTAGTTCATATTTCTGTCTCAGGCTTTTCTCTGAGCAACCCAAAATATATTACCTGACAAACATTTCAAACTTGATAGGACAACTGTTGTTGTTTGTTTGTTTGTTTGTTGTTTTTCAGATAGATTTTTGTGTAGTGCAAGATGGTCTTGAAATTACCTAATGTAGTCAGGATTGATCTTGAAGTTCTGACTCTCATTCATCCATTCTTCTGAATGTTGAGATAATGATATGCCATTATGTCAGGTGTTTTAGGGTGTTTGTAGAGAACTAGAACTTTGTATGTGCTAGTCAAGCATGCAACCATCTGAATCACTTTCTCAGTCCTTGAAAAATTCTTTCTCTGCCTCCTCTTCTGTGGTGTGTGTGTGTGTGTGTGTGTGTGTGTGTGTGTGTGTGTGTGTGTGCGTGCTTGTGTAGCATTTGCCTATGTTGGGTGTGCTTACCTATGAAAGTATATTAGCTATATTTATATATTTGTTTGTGTGTGTGCACACGCCTGTGCCATAGTGTGTTTGTGGAGTCCAGAGAAGAACTGAGGAGGTTTGCTCTCATCTTCTGTCTTGTAAATTCCAGGGATAAACTCATGTTACCAGGCTTGAGTACAGAGCACTCTCACCTGCTGAGCCATCTCACTTTGTTTGTCTGGGGTGAGGTCTTTCATGGCTTCTGGAGCTCAGTATTTTGCTGAGACTTGAATACAGAGTGATTCCTGGAACTCCAGGAATCACTCTGTATTCACTCCTTCCTCACTCCTGTGCTATGGTTGCAGATACATGCCCACCACTCCTGGATTTTATGTGGGTGCTGGAAATCTAAACTTGAGGCCTTTCACTTGTGCTTCAAGCTCTTTATCCGCTGATCCATCTCTTTAGCCCCCACCTTGAAATTTAAATCACCATTTTTCTACTCTGTAAGCCAACTCAGAGTTTATCAGCCCCTCTTGACCTTCTCCTTCACTGAGTACATCTACTAAGTCAATTTTCTCTATTTAATCCTGCTGCAACCATATTGTTCCCCTTTTTGTTGCTCAGAAATGCCTGAATTCCTGTAACTACTCTTTCTACTGAGAATTTCATGACCCAGATACCACTGTGTCTAACTTCAATAATGTAATTTCATTGAGGCATTTATTTTTAATGTTTTTTAGCACATATTAATCATGCAGAATAGGGGTCTGGAGAGATTGACAGCTTGGAGCTCAAACTGTTCTTGCAGAAGTCTAGACATTGGTTTCCACCACCATGTCAGGTGACTCACAACCACCTGTAACTCCAGCACCAGGGAATCTGATGTTTTCTTCTGCTTAACACACACACACACACACTCACACACACACACACACACACACACACACACACACACAGAGTTTTATTCTAAAAGAGAATACACAATTGCTTCCATTATGACGTATGTGTATGAGTATAGTTTGAAATGGTAATCCTATATGCTCCTTACTTCCATCCTACTCTCTATCTCTGTCCTCCATGCAGCATTTCTTGAGTAATTTTTCAAACTGAGGTTGGTTTGCTGAGTTATCACTCCAGTATAACTTCCATTGCTGTTCTTGGTTTTCTTTTCCCTTGCATAGTTTGGGTCCCATCCATAGCTGGAATTATCTCCAGTCCTGCCAGGGCCCGCAGTCACTCAGACCCAAATAAACACACACAGGCTAATATTATTTAAAACTGCTCAGCCATTAGCTCAGGCCTACTACTGACTAGCTCTTACACTTAAACTCAGCCCATTTCTGTTAATCTATATGTTGCCACATGTTCTGTGGTTTTACCTGTGCTCCTGTTACATGTTGCTACCTGGATGGTGGCAGGCTGGTGTCTCCTGACACAACCATCCACTTCCTAGAATTCTCCTCTCTCTTTATCCTGCCTAAACTTCCTGCCTGGCTACTGGCTAATCAACATTTTATTTATCAATCAATCATAGCAACACATTCACAGCATAAGATATCCACAGCACCCAACCTTTGCTCCCAATTTACTCTTTCTTTCTTTGCTATATTTGTATTCCATTTGGCTAAACTCTCTAAAAGATAGGTCATTGGTATTTTGATCATTGACAAATCCAAAGAATTACAGACCATGCCTGGTTTATAGTACATGTGCAAATCAGGGTTCTGTTATAATTATTATTGGCATGCATTAATTAAAATGAATGGGGTTCATTGTGCTATCCCCATACAAGCATATGTTGTGTGTCACTAATGATCATTTGTGATGGTCAATCTTGATTGAAAAATTTGAGGAGATGAAATGGCAGACATACCTGTGAGGGAATTCCAGGATGAACTAAGCAAAGGTGAAAGGCTGGGCTCTGGAGTAGGAAATATTGTCCATCAATAGCCAATATACAAAAAGGTCTGTGGGAAACTGCTTTGCCTGCCTGCTTTTGTCATTGCTTGTTACTGTATGCACTTTGCTGTTTCAACTGCACTTTCCTCCCATTGCTGATGTGTGAACCAGCTTCTTTCTCTTTCAATACTGACTGAAGACTAGCTGCTTTCCAGGAATCCTCTAGTTCCTTCAGCATCAGTTTGTAACTGCTGAAGCATCTATCTTCAAGGACTGTGTAGTTATTGAGTTATCAGACTCTCCAGCCTGTATACATCTGTTGTTAAATGACCCAGAGTATTTCATGTAATCCAATCTAATAAATTCCCATTGGATTATCCATTTATTCTATGGTTATGTTGCTCTAGAGAACCCTGACTAATGCATCACCATCTTTCTTGTGTTCTCTTCCCTTCTACTTTTCCTCCTCCCTCTCAGTTCACACCTCTTTCATAGTCACATTCCTGTTTTCATGTATTGTTTTTCTGTCAGCATGTCTTAGTTTCTACATGTAAGGAAAGTGTGATATTTGTTTTTATATGTCTAAATTATGTTCATTAACATTATTTCATCCAGTCCTATCCATTTTCTAACTGATGACAGGACTTCATTCATATTTCTGATTGAAATTTGTTCCATTGTATGATGTATAAATATATATGTATATGAAGATAAATAAGTTAGATGATAGATTTACACATATCTGTAATGCAACGCAGTATTTTCTTAACTGACTCATCTGTTGATGGACATCTATGCTAATTCCTTATTTGGGCTATTGTGAATGCTGATATATCATTTGTTGATGGACATCTATGCTGACTCCCTATCTGGGACATTGTGAATGCTGGTGTCTCATCTGTTGATGGACATCCATCCTGATTTCTTTTTTTTCCACTGTTCTTTTATTATTATTATTATTATTATTATTATTATATTTGTGTTTTAATTTTACACATCAGCCATGGTTTCCCCTGTCCTCCCCCATCCCACCCCAACCCGCACTTTCCCCCCATCCCCTCCCCTCCATTTCCACCTCCTCCAGGGCCAAGTACTCCCCTGGGGATTCGTTTAAACCTGATGGATTCAGTACAGGCAGGTCCAGTTCCCTCCTTCCAGGCTGAGCAAAGTGTCCCTGTGTAAGCCCAAGGTTCCAAACAGCCAGCTCATGCACTAAGGACAGGTCCTGGTCCCACAGCCTGGATGCCTCCCAAACAGTTCAAGCTATTCAATTGTCTCACTTATCCAGAGGGCCTGATCCAGCTGGGGGCTCCACTCTGGTTTCTCTTCAGATCGTATAAATCTTTTGCCTTTTACTATCCTGATTTCTTTTCTCAGTTATTATGAATGCCAGTGTATCATGTGTTGATTGACATCAATACTGATTCTCTATTTGAGCTATTATGAATACTGGTGCAGGTCATTTTGGTGTGTTGGTTTTGTTTTTCCTTTTTCAGTTATATATCTCAGAATAGGCTAGTTGGCTTCCATCATAATGGACAATTTTTAATGGAATAGAAGAATTAAATATAAGATTTTTGGTTATTATCACATTTCTTTAGTACATTTCTGCTGTCACTTGAAACAAGAAATAGTGAAATCTCGTTCATCTTATTTTGTTAAGTCCTTCTGAAGACATATTACATGCAGTTACACTAGGCTTTGCATACAAGAATCTTTTATATTCCTGTAAAATGTATTCCAGAAAGAAACCTACAGCAGAAGGAAATGTTTAAACAAGGAGGAGTAAGCAGGGACACAAAGAATGGGAAGATTAATTCTGGTCAAGATGGCTGACTAAAGAGCAAGTCAGAGAAGGCATCATGTCAAGTTCATCAGTTTTTACACTGTGGAGAAGGAGAAGGGATTGCATGAGAAAGAAATGTGGTTGAAAGTTTCACCAAACACACAAGAAAGGAAAGTTAGCATGAAGATTCTAAGATAGAGATGAACAAAAGGCAAAGCTGGGGACAGAGAGAAGGTTCAAATGTTGAGAGAACTTACTGCTTTGCAGTTAAATCCCTAGTGTCCATATATAGCAGCTCACAACCTGTAAATCTAGTTCCAGAGGCTCTGATGCTCTCCTCTGGCTGCTGAAGAGACTTTCATATATGTGGTGCCCATAGACTCATGCAGGCAGGCAGGAAGACATGCACACAAGCACATCATTCACACATGCACACAAACACACACACACACACACACACACACACACACACACACACACACACACACATCTTATGCACAAGGCCCTGTATTTCATTCTAATTAATAAGAGACATTCTGCAAGTATTGAAGAGATTTGTAGAACTAGCCGGTTACTTCCACTCAAGCAGGTTTGAGAGATTGGGAAGATGACTCACTTAATAAAATGCTTCCAGAGGAAGCATGAGTATCTGAGTTCCATCCTTAAAACCCACATAAAAGTTAGGAAATGTGGTGTGCACCTAAAATCCCAATACTGTGAAGATGCAGACAGTAGGATCCCTGGGCTTTCCTGTCCAACCAACCTAAGCGGTTGGTGAGTTCCAGGTTTATTAAGAGACCCTGTCTCAATAAGTAAACAAACAAACAAACAAACAAATAAATAAATAAGGTAGCAGTTGAACAAAACACTTGACTCCATGGGAACATATGTGCACATGCACCAGCAGTCACATGTTCATATACTCACAGGAACATATGCATAACACACACACACACACACACACACACACACACACACACACACACACACACACATGCTGTGGGATTTGAGCTCACTCATCTGAATTCACATAAAAGCTCCTGTTCATGTGAGCCTAAAATTGCATTCATTGCTTATACTATTTGGTCTATATACTTTGAACTCTGTATTTGGATCTGGAAAATAAACATGATTATGCAACCTTAATATAAATTGCAATCTTAGGTTTGATAATTAAAGAAATAACTTTGTTATGAGCAAACAAGAAGTCATTATCACATATAAACACTATCAAATAGGTCAGAGGTATTACAGATTTTAACCTCATAGTCTTCACTAATTAATTTTTAATTTTGATTAAAAATGACAATCCCTCAGGCCCCTAGAAATAATTCCAAGTAAGTATCACATAATATATTTTAAAAACTTGGAATCAGTCTGGGTAGCCTTTTACTTTAGATGCTCCCCTTGCTTGTTATGAGTTTCTACAGTGCTAGGGGGCATTACACACTGATAGCTGTCTCTTGCTTTCTGCATTCTAGAAACTCTAGGCAGAAAGAAGAACAATTCTGAAAAGACATAGAAGAAATTAGCTGCCAGGCCTTGGAAGTAGGCTGTAGAAAGACACATGGGCTGTGGAAGTTGAAGGAAGTTATCCAACTAGAGTTCATATGTATGCATACCACTAAAAACAATGAGTGTGTGAGTTCAGTGAGTAAAGGGCTTGCTGAAAAGCACAAGGACTGATATTTGGATCTTTAGCACCCACATAAAATCCAGTGCTCCTGTGCTATCTACAATCCCAGCACAAGGGTGGGACATGGAGACAGGTGGACCTGGGAGCTTGCTGAGCAAATTGTCAACTCTTTCTCATGTCAAAGACCCTGTTTCAAGAAACAATGTAGATAATCAATTGAGGAAGTTATCCTGACACCAATGTCTGGACTCTTCAAGTATATAGATGGGTGAATAGAAATGTAGGAATGTATAACACACACACACACACACACACACACACACACACACACACATACACATTCACACATAAATCTCTGGAATGAGGACGGATAACTCTGTGACACAAACAGGACTGTGTCTCATCTGGCCTTGGAGACTCGGCTTAGGGTGTGGTGAGAAATCTGGCCAAAACCAAAAACTCACATAGACCATATTTTTATGTAACATTATGAAGTTTTATTTTGTTATCCTCAATGAATGCCACTGAAGTCCTCCTAAAACAATCATTTGATTTCAAATGAGTTCTTTTCCTTCAGGACAATGCTTAAAATTGCACTCTCATAGAAAGGAGAGTAGGATATATCATGATAGAAATAAACACAGCCAACTAACATCCTTTTTTTGCATCCATTTATTCATGTGTGTGTATGTGTGGTATGTGTACACATATGTACACATGTTTTTTTATGCACGTGGGCATACATGTGTGTATGTATGGGGTGTGAGGATGTGAGAGCGGTGTGTGTGTGTGTGTGTGTGTGTGTGTGTGTGTGTGTGTGTGTGTATTCAAGTGTATGTATGAGGAAGCTCAAGGTTAGTGTCAGGAACCACCCTCCATCACTTTTCCACGTTATTCATTGAAGTGTGGCCTCTCATTCAAACTCAGATAACACTGACATGGCCAGTCTTCCTAGCCAGCTTGTTTTGGGGATCCCCTGTGTTTTAATTTTCTGTTGTTGTAATCAAATACCACGATCAAGAAATTTCTAGAAGGAAGAGCTTATTTGAATTTACAGTTTCAAGGGAAAAAAGTCCACCACCAACACTACAGGGAAGCAACATGGCATCAGGCAGGAAGAGCTTTTGGAGCTGTAAGCTGAGAATCCACATCTTAAACCACAAGCAGGAAGCAGAAAGAACAAACTAGCCTTGGTGAGAATCTTTGGCTCTCAAAGCCTGCCTCCACTGACATACTTCTTCCAGAAAGGCCACACCAACTAAGTTCTCCAAACAACACCACTAAGTGGGGACAAGGCTCAAATGCCTGAGCCTCTGGGGGACATTCTCATTCAAATCACCACACTCTGTCTCTGGAGTTCTGAGGCTAGTATCATGGACTATGAAGGTCACCTAGCACTTACATGAGTTTCTGGGAATCTGAGCATGCTTGCTTGGTAAAGGCTTTAACTGCTTTTCCTAGTCCTATTGGGGATGCTTTTCATGTATACTTTTTCTTATCAATCTAAATACTAAAGGTGTTAGAAATAAATGAAAAGAGGTGATAGTGGGAAGAGGGCTCCAGTGATCATTTTTGGTGCTAAGCTAGTCTTGTTTCCTAGGATAAATAGTCAGGATCATGTGTGAAATTTAAGGTGGTGGCCTGGAACTAAGTGTATAAAACCAGCTTGTACTATGTAACAAAACCAAGTCTCAAAATCAAAACCAGAGACTGGGATATGGCTCAGTGAGTAAAGCATTTGCTGTTTAAGCATGGGGATCTGAATTGAGATACTCATCACACAGAGAAAGTCAGACACAGTAGTGCATGTCTATAATCTCAGAACTCTTAGAGCAAGACAGGAGACAGAGACAGAAGAACCCATGGAAGCTAGACTCTTAACACAAACAACACTGTATGCACAACTCCAAACAAGACAACTGATTTTACTTTGTTTTATTTTATTTTTTTGGTTTTTGGTTTTTCGAGACAGGGTTTCTCTGTATAGCTTTGCGCCTTTCCTGGAACTCGCTTTGGAGACCAGGCTGGCCTCGAACTCACAGAGATCCGCCTGGCTCTGCTTCCTGAGTGCTGGGATTAAAGGTGTGCACCACCACTGCCCGGCTAAGACAACTGATTTTAAACAAGAATGAAGGCAAGGAACAGTATCTAAGCTGTTAGTGGAAGCTACAATATGTGCACATTTGCACTTACATACAAGAATATGAACATATATACTAAACACACACACAATTTTTGAAAGAATAAGAAGTCTCTTTATCTGATATCTTCTCTGATGCATAATTCTATTACTAACTATTCATAAATATGTTTGAAAGAATTTTTGTATTAGACATGTGTAGACTTCTTTTTTTGTTTGTTTGATTATCTGTTTTCCCCAGACAAGGTTTCTTTGTGTAACAGCCTTGGCTACCCTGGAATTCACTTTGTAGACTAGGCTAGATTCAAACTCAGAGAGATCTACCTGCCTTCACCTTCCAAGTACTGGGTTCAAAGATGTGCAAGACCACCACCAGCTATTTATACTTCTTTTTAGGCTCCATTTGTCTCCTGTTCTATGTTTTCACCAACTTCCAGGGTCTTCATGTTTGTGCTTCCCAAATTCATGCCTAGAAATCTAATTTCCAAGGTTCAATGATTAGTATTAATGTTGGCTTTAAACAACCCAAATAGTTTCAAGGAATGATGTTAGGGGAGGTTGATTGTGGACATATCTGTGGGAGATTATATTGATGACATTAATTGTGAGAGAAGACAGAACACTATGAGTAGCAGCATTCCCTAGGCAGGATTCCTTGAGCTGTTCAGGGATGAAGAAGTGAATCTGAATATAATCAAGAACGCACACCAGTAATTACACATTTCTTCATTTCCTTCAGTTCCTGACTGTGGATGTGAGGTGACTAGTTGCTTCAGGATTCTGCCATTATGATTTCCCTACAATTGTGTAATAACCTGGAGTTGACAGCTAAAACAACCCCTTTCTCTCTCTTTTTTTTTTTTTTGAGCTGAGGATCATACCCAGGGCCTTGCGCTTGCTAGGCAAGTACTCTACCACTAAGCTAAATCCCCAACCCCCCTTTCTCTTTTAAACTACTTGTATGGCTATTTTATCATTGCAATGGATATGAGACTAGGACATAAAATGATGGAAATATGCGGTAGAGCTTATTGAAATAATGGAATCAGTATGAAGGATATTCAAATACATGCCTTCTGAGAAGAGAGCCCACATATCTGCCTTGTCCCCTGTGTGAGAACACAGGAACTATCTCTATGTGAACCATAACACACATTCTCCTTGTTATTGGCTCTAGTTTTGTTCTGTTCCATCTTTCCACTCCTATGCTCTGCATTTTATGTCCCCAAAATTCATGCCTGCCAATCTAAGTTCCAAGATACCAGGGTTGGACACAAAACCTCAAGTGATACAAGACCGAATGGCATTTGGATCTTAGCTTTGCTGGGCTCAAATACTGTAATAGATTTCACTTTGCTATTTATAAATTTTACAGTCTATTTTTGCTGTAGCACATTAACCAGACTATGCTATGAATCCAATCATATTAGACAAGTAAGAACAAAAACACAAAAGTGAATTCAACCACACCTGAGTAGTAGGGGTACCAGAATGAGTAAAGTACTTGGATAGAAAGCTTCAAGATTTAACTTAAATATCCCAGAACCAATGTAAAAAACTGTGGACATGGTGGTGCATATTTGTAATCATAGCATTGAGAAGACAAAGGCAGATATGCTCCATAGGACTGTGACCAGCAGATCTCAGTGTACTTGGAGATTCTGTCTCAAAACAAAAGGTAGATTGCTGTTTCTGAGCAATCACAAGTAAGGTTGTTATCTGGCCTCCATATACATGCATGTATATTCCCACACAAATGCACCCAAAGAAACACACACACACACACACACACACACACACACACACACACACACACACTTCATTAATAGCTAGGATTCCCTCCTAAATTATGGACTTTAATCCTGTTTGCTGCCCTGTATTGAACAACTCAAAATCAAGAATAAAGATACAAGCACTTTTATTTCTGTCAACATACCCCATTCCCCATCAATAAATTTGTTTCCACAGGCTTCTGTGTCATTTAGCAATTTCCTTGGAGATAAAGAATTCCATGCTGGAGGGAAATATTTTTAGAGTCTGGATCTTCTGAGGAGAGGTAAAATATCCTACTCTCCTTGGAAACTCCTTAATTCAGAAAGTAAACAACTCAAGAGCTTCAAGATGTTCTGGAAACTGAGCAGATTTACTAGGCTTTCCCCTTCTCAGGCATATATAAGCAGTAAGGATTGCTAGGAGACACTTTCAGACAAGCCCTGATGTGTAGAAGAGGCTCAGACCAGCCGACCTGCATAGAAGAGATACTCTGTGACATGTTGAACTGTACAAAAGCAATGCAGTTAGGTCCCAAGGTTCAAGCTTTCCTGAACTCACAATTCCAGGGTGAGCTTTAGCTGTCTTTAAGTATTATCATCTCCTGTAACTCCTCTCCCATTCTCCTATAAATAATACCAATAAAAGCTGAAATTTGGTGATATACTTAATTTAGTCTGTCCTTGGTTTCCTATCTGATATGCACAGACATTTGTTCATGTCTCCTCAGGAATAGTGTCACACAACAACATAGCTGCATGCTCACACACATAAACACACATTTGCATATACTACACACATACATATATTTCACACATTTGAATATACAGATATACACTTCACACAAGTGCATATAATACATACACATATATCACATACACATAGATATGTATACAACACATAGTGCTCACACACACACACAGAAATATTCAGTCTTATACTGAATTGAAGGTGTAATAAAGTCCATGACTTTAACTGAGAGAATGCTGAGGAATTGTTTCTCAATATTCAGTTGTTAGATTTTGCATAAAACAGCAACCAAATTCTTCCTTAAAAACATGAGAATTTCATGAACAAACTATCAATAGCTTCATATCTGTATTTCTTTATATGTAAATCTCTGAATTCAATTATATCATGAATTATATTCATAAATTTGACTCCAAATACTTAAATACAATGTTGATGAAATAATTCTTCCTTTATTTTTTAATATTAATTTTAAATACCAACCACAGTTTCACCTCTCTACCCTCCTCCCGCTCACCCTCACTTTCTCTAACCCATCCCCATCCACTCCTCAGAAAGGCAGAAAGAGATGAGATCTTCTGGGTAAACTGGGAGTGGGGGATGACAAAGGAGAGGGCAAGGGGGATAAGAACATGAAGGAACTGGATGGTAGAGTTGGGAGACAGATGGAGTAGGAGAGCAATGAAAGAGATATCTTGATAGAGAGAGCCATTATGGGGCTAGGGAGAAATATGATGCTAGCAAAGTTACCATGAATCCAGAAGGATGACCCCAGCTAAGGTCCCAAGCAATAGTGGAGATAGTGCCCGAATTGGCCTTCCCCAGTAATCAGATTGGAGACCACCCTATCATCATAGAATCTTCATCCAGTAACTGATGAAAACAAATGAAAAGACCTACATCCAAGCACCAGGCCAACCTATGGGAGTCCAGTTGAAGTGAGGAAAGAGGGGGGGTCAAGATCATGATAGGGAAACCCACAGAGACAGATGACTCAAACTTATGGGAGCTCATGGACACTAGACTGATAGATGGGGAAATAATTCTTGAAGGATGTTTTTAGGATTATAAATTTAGAGGTCAGTAAACCATGTGATGATTAACTATTTCAATGAAACATGGCTATGAGCCACTTAGGAATATCTGGAGTATAATTTTAATTTTTTTCATTGCTTTGACAAAATACCTTACAAAAGCAACTCAAGGAAGGGAGGGTCTGTTTCGTTTCATAAGTAGAGGGTAGAGCCCACCTGGTGGGGTAATTACAGCAGCAGGAGAATGAATCAGTTGCTCACATTTCATCCACAGTCAGGAAGCATAGAGAGATGGAAGCTTACCTCTTCCTTTCTATTCAGTCCACAACTCTAGCCCATACCATGGTACTGCCCACATTCAGAGTGTGTAGTTGCTTCTCAGTTCCACTGTTCTGGAAGCATACAAATAGACACACCCTGAGGTCTGTGTCCATGGTGATTCTAACTTCCACAAAGTTGACAACTAATCATCTTGAGAATTATGTCTTGACAACACTTTCCTTGGTTTGTTTCACACAATTAATAGAAACACACACACACACACACACACACACACACACACACACACACACACTCACAAAGCTATGATTATCATGTTATTGATCACAGGGAAAGTGCACCAGAATCCATAAATATTGAAGCTTAAATATGAACTATTTATCAATGGAATATCTTAGCAATTACTTCTTCCAAAGCAGAAGGGGTCAGACTGTTACATTGTGTCTGTATTCAGTAGGTGAAGAAAAAACAAGTGGGGTCTGTTGATAAAATTTCAAAGTCTACCCCCATGACCTACTTCCTCCATCAAGTGTGAGAGCCAGTTTTCAGGTTCCTCTGTGGCTTTTTACCCAGCAGGCCCCATAGAGGATGATTAGGACCACGGGCCTGAGTGCAAGTGTCTGAGATGGTCTGCACTTGGCTGTGCTGGGGTGAGGTCTTTTGTTCCACCCCTTGGCATCTCTATAAATACCCTGGGGCAGAGACAGTCAGGGCTGTTGGAATAGGTTCCAGGCCCTCTTGAGGCTATCCTTTATTTTCTATCTGTTTATCTCTGCAATATAAATCTTTCTCCCTAATATTTCCTGCTGCTCACACTCAAGAAAACTCTGGGGAGCTGTGGGGTTGGTGAGTAAATGCTCCACAATCAAAGATCCATATTCTAAAGGTTCCATACCTTTCTCAAATAGTACCACTACCAGAGGACCAAGTACTTAGACAATGAGCCAGCAGAGGACAGCTCACATTAAAACCACAATACACAATACTGTGAATAAAGATGAGAAAATAAAGTCTCATGTCCTCTTTTCAAAATATCCAAACATCATTTTCTTTTTCAGTGTACAAAGCTACAGTGTGTAAAATGATTGGAATGAAGTCACACAACTACCATCAAATCTTTATGTACATGATGGAGATCATTTTATCTTCATCTTAGGCATCGATATTTAAATAGGAAAATTTATTTATGCTTTGCTTGTCACCATTATCACTTGTGGTATCTTGTACTGCAGAAGATTAGCCTATGACAAGGATATCAGGTTTGACACAGTCTTGGTTTTGCTTTTGGATTTGACTGAATACTGACTTTTAAGGTTTTTTTTAAAAATTAATTAATAAATTATTTTTTCCCGCCCAACCACAGTTTCCCTTCCCTTCATCTACTTCTCCCATGCCCACTCCTCACCTCCCCCACCCACTCTCTCTCCCTTCCATTCAGAAAAGCACAGGCCTCCCATGCATGTCAGTCAGCCATGGCATATGAAGTTGCAACAGGAATAGGCACCTCCTCTCCTATTAAGGCTGGAGGAGGCAACCCAGCAGGAGGAAAGGGTCCCAAGAGCAGGCAACAGAGTCAATGACAGCTCCCACTCCCTCTGCCTGGAGTAGCACAAGAGGATCAAGGCACACAACTGCAATACATGTGCAGAGGGTCCAGTCAGTCCCTTGAACTGACTTTAAGATTTGGACATTAAATATTTGAACAGAAGACTCAATCACATTCTCTCTCTCTCTCTCTCTCTCTCTCTCTCTCTCTCTCTCTCTCTCTCATTGCTTCATAAGTGCAGGTGTAGAAATGTGCAGCTGATGCTATACTCATTTTAATTCAACTCACCATCATGGTGTCTGCAATGTTCTGATACTCACAGTTTCAGGAAGTGAAAGCAGTGCAATATACATTTAGCCATGGGAGCCTGATGCCATCACAGGCTCTTCCTTGGCTTCATTCACTCCATGGAATTTGAAACTCTTTGCTTTCTTTCCTAACTCACACATTAGCATCATTTATTTTGAAAATTTAATTAACATATTTTTAAAATTTTGAACTATAGAATATTCATGCTAATTATTATTTTTAAAATAGAATATAGTAGCAAAATAACCACCAATCTTTGCACACAGAGTTCTCTCTAGTGCCTTGAGGTGTTTAACATCATTTGAAGACATGTGGATTTGAATTCTGAAGCATATTATTTACTGTCTTCATCGCAGGAACAAAATGCTTGACAGGAACAATTTAAGACAGGAAAGATTTCCTTAGGCTCATGGTTTCAGGGAGCCCTCGATCCCTCACTGTGAAGTAGGCATGGTGGAGCAGCTCTGTCCATGGCAGGGGAGCATGGGGCAGATATTTCTCAGAAAGCAATGGGCTAGAAATAGAGAAGGCTGGAAACGGGTGTAGATGTACTCAAAGCCCACTCCTACTGACCTGATTCTGTGAGCTATGCTCAAACTACTAAAGACTCCACAGTTTGAAAAGAGGATGCTGTGCTGGGACTAAGTGTTCAGAACATCAGCCTGGGCACAACTTTTCAGATGAAAATTGTCATGTGTTTGTGGCTTTTAATTTACCAATTCATACATTTCATATCCTTCATATTTCTCAATTTGATTTTTAAAATCTGCAAATTATTTTAGTGTCCACATATAACATACTATTTAAACCATCACCTGTTTTCATGTAATTTGTTTTATAATACATTTGTTAATAAGGTAAGGCTTGGGAAAATAACTTCTTTTTCCAACGGCAAGCAATTAACCAAAGTAGGACAAATTCATGTCTGTATATTTTTGTCTTGAATATATTTAAAGAAATGAAGTGGAAAGAAATTTTAAAATTATACTTACTCTCATTTTATCTTGTATTTCATGTACCAACAGTAATATATTAGAACAATAAAGTCACATTTCCTAGAAATACTCTTTTCTGCTATCTCTGTTGTATACCTGTGGAAATGTACTTAGACAGTACAAATTCTTCCTATACCAACCAAGGAAATTGCAAGCACTTTATTATACATTCTCCAATGCCAGATACATAGTTAGATAGATAGATGATGGTAGGTAGATGAAAGACAGATAGACAGATGACAGCTAGTATGTTTTTCTTATTGTTGTTGTTTTGTTTGTTTGTTTGGTTTTTTCAAGACAGGGTTTCTCTGTGTAGCTTTGTGCCTTTCCTGGAACTCACTTGGTGCCCAGGCTGGCCTTGAACTCGCAGACACCAGCCTGCCTCTACCTCCTGAGTGCTGGGATTAAAGGCGTGCACCACCAACACCCAGCTGGTTGTTTTTAATGTCAACTTGATACTAATTAGGTTTATCTAAGTAGTGAGCTTCAATTGAGGAAGTACCTTAGTTGCCTTAATCGATGTGGGAAGGCCCCCCTCAAATGTGGATACTGCCTTCTGGTACCTGGCCAGATAAAAAGTGCATGGCTGAAAGAAGATCATTCCTTTGCTCCTTTTTCACTCCTTCTTCTGGCTGGTTTGATTCTCCCTGGTATTGCCTCTACAGGTTCCTTTGCACATATCAGAACTTTCCAGGTTTGCATCATTGACTGAGCACTAGGCTTTTCAGAATCAGATTAGGACAGCTGAGGCTCCCTGCCCCATAGACTAGACAATTACTGGGCTGTCAGGCCCCTCCAGTCTCCTAAGACAGCCACCATAGATGTATTCTAACTCTGAGGCACTAGCCTTAGGAACAAGCAACTCCAGGGGTCTCAGCACTCAGATGTGATTCAGATGTTGCTAGTACTTGTAAGTAAACTATTTCAATAAAATATTTAATATATGAATTCATCTTCTCAGTTCTGTTCTTCTAGAGACTAATACAGATAAATAATTGCTATAAGCAATTAACCAGTGCAATTGTGTTAATTGACAAGACTGAAATCTCAGATCAGCTGGCAAGAGTTGTAGGTGTGAGTTTTTGGAGTTTAAATTGAAAGTTATGCCAGAGGCAGAATTCCCATTCCCCTGAATGACTTTAGTTTGGTTTTTCTCATGGCCTTCAACTGATCCATTGAGGCCTACCTACATTACGATAGGTGTTTGCTTTGCTTATAATCTACAGCTTTAGAAGTTAATTTTATTTTTAAAAATAGCCATGTGGTAATAAGATTGATGTTGCTACAAATGTCTGTGAACCATGTCCTAGTTAACTTGACAGATAAAATTAGTTGTCCTAAGTTCCTCATGATTATGAACGAAATGATCACAGATTTAATGAAGCTATAATGAAAAGTACTTTTGTTAATTCTTTGAGAGAAGAGTTTGTATACTTTGCTGTTGAGATATGGAAATACTAGCAACTATTTGGTGAAAATGGTTTTGTTAAAGAATGTACATAGGAATCCAGGTGTTTATTTACGTGTGTATGTGTGTGTAGGGTTTACCTCTGTGTGTGTGTATTTGTGTGTGTGTGTGTGTGTGTGTGTGTGTGTGTGTGTGTGTGTGTGTGTGTGTGTGTGTGTGTGTGTGTGTGTGTGTGTGTGTGCATCTGGAGGACAGATTTTGATATCAGGAGTCTGTTTCTAGTATTGTCCACCTTAGGTTTTGGGATTTGTTTTCTCTCTGAATCTGGAGCTCTTGATTGACTAGGCAGATAGGCCAGGAATTCCCTAGGACATCCTTACTCTACATCCCAGCACTGGGGTTACAGATGCATGCCACTATGCCCGGATTTTTTACTGGAGTCTTGAAGATCTGAATTCAGGCCCTTCTGGTTGCATAGGAAGCACATAACCCACTGAGCCATTTCCCTAGTCCTTATGTGTTCTGCAGGTAAAACTTTCTGATGGAAACTTCCTCTGAAGTACATCTTAAACCATAAGTCAGGCAAGCCTTGTCTCAGTGACATGGTCATCCCACTCATAACCACTTCCTGCTACCACACTGATTAGGAATTAAATTCTCAGCTATAGGTTCATTGTGATCAGTTGGAAATTCTCTCTCTGGTTTTCAGGGCTTTCATGATCCTTATATTACAAAGATCAGATGAAGTACTAGCCATGGTTCCTGGCACATAGATGACATTCAGCAACGAATATATAATTTCCTACAATTTCAACATCCACCTCTTAAGATCGAGTTTGAAGTAAGTAATGTTATTTATTAAAACTTACTCAAGTTTTCTCCACTGTCTTTGTGTAACTATAATTGAGCCAACTGACTAGAAGAAGACTCCTTAATAAACAGGAACTAGTCAAAATGAGTATCTTTGTATACCCCAACCTGCTGTGTGTGTGTGTGTAAGGATGTGGGAGGCAGGGCAACAGAGACATAGAGAGAGACAGAGACAGAACAGAGAGTTCAACCTCAGGTATCATTTGACATCCACAGTTTTCTTTTTGAAACAGGTCCTCCCTGGGGATCATATGATAAGTGTCCCCCTAACATCCTCATACTGCCAAGGCAAGTGCTTTATTCAGTGAGATATGACTCTAAGCCAGATGTTTAAAACTTAATGTTGATATATTATACTTAGATGTACAGATGCCATTAGATTTCTCTCTGGCAATATAGATAGCATAAAGAAACAAAGAATCCCTACTCTGTTGTTGGAAGAGAATTTGTTTAGAAAGATAAGTAAACACACAGCGATGTGGATAGAGAGCAGTCTGCCTGTCAGAGAGAAGACTAGAGGGTTTGAGGGAGGTAAAGTTGACACACATCAGTGCCTTGGTAAAAGTATTTACAGCATTTTGAAGAAACAAAGAGAATGTGGCAAGCTGTTTCCATAAGTGCTGGGATGTGGCTGGGTTAGGAAGCAGCACAGGCGAACCTCGGCAGTGCCAGTGGGTAAACTGGGTCAGGAACCAGGTGTAGAGACACAAAGAAACAGATAGAGCTCTTGGCCCTGGGACAGGCAGGCAGAATGTGCAACAATCTGCAAATGCAGACAGTTTTTGTGAAGTGCAAGAGATTGTGAGAGCTGTGGTCCAGGCTCTGGGCCCTGCAGGGTACCTGCTGCCATAGGGCAATGGACTCCTGGATGCTTCACCTGCTTTCTACATGACTGGCCACACTTAAGCCAAGGCACTGCTGTGTGGTGTATGGCCCTATGACCCAGGATAGCCTAGCTTCTAACTTCTATCACTTAACACAAAAGCCCAGTACATAAAGATGGAAGATGGTTCCTACCCACTTTCTAAGCGATTTCTTGACAGTCTATCTGAAAAAGTGTGCATGTATGTGAGTGTGGCTCACCACAGTCAGGAGGAGGAGCGAGCCCACAGATGAGCTGCTTCTCTGTTTGTTTCCCTGTTCCCTTAGAAATTGACATGACATGTGTAAGGCTGCATCCCAGGTAAGCACAAGAAAGATTTGAGTATTTATTTGTTTGTAGTATTGTACATGTGTGGAGGATAGCCTCAGCTGTCATTAATGCCTAACCTGTTCTCTTTTAGGGGAGCAGACAGGATTTCTCAGTTGCCTAGAACTAGTCATGTAAACAAGGCTGATTGACCACTGAGCCATAGGACAGACTTCTATTTCTACTTCCCCAAAGCTGGAATTTATTACTAGGCTACCCCATATCTAGCTGTTTCAGTGTGAGTTTTGGAGACAAACTCAGGTCTGAGTTTACTGACCGAGGATTCTCCCTAACTGTGCAGGCAGCTTTAGAACACACCACCTTGCATTTGCTACTACACTTCCCCAGTAGTGTTTCTGTTTTCTCCTTCTTATGGACAGATGGTTGATCTCCCTTGCTGATTGTACATTAGCTAGTAAGTTTTGCCTTAAACTGCATTTTCTAACACCTTAGACTAAAACAGAAGTTCCAGAAGTGGTCTGAGTTCCATAAAAGTTAAAGAAAGCTTTTTTTTTTTTTTTTTTTTTGTTAGTTTATTATTTCAAGACAGGGTTTCTCTGTGTAGCTTTAGCACCTTTCCTGAAACTCACTTTGTAGCCCATGATGGCCTGGAACTCATAGAGATCCACCTGCCTCTACCTTTCAAGTGCTGGTATTAAAGGCGTGAGCTACCACTGCTCAGCTAAAGAAAGCTTTTATCTGTGGTTAGTTAGACAGAGATCCAAGTGAACAGCAACAATATCATTTGATATTTGTCTCAGTTATTTTTCTATTGCCATGGTGAAAAAACAATGACCAAGGGAACTATGGAGGGAAGCATTTAATTTGGGGGATTATGACTACAGAGAGTTAAAGCCCATGACCACCATGATTGGGAACATGGAAGCAGACTGGAGGCATGGTTCTAGGACAGTATGTGAGAGCTCACATCTGATCCACAAGAAGGACATGTCAGAGAGAGCTATGAATGGAGGGGCTTTCGAAACTTCAAATCTACCCCAGTGACACACCTTGTCTAACAAAACCACACCTCGTAATTCTTGCTAAAGATTTCTACCCACCAGAGACCAGGCACTCAACTGTAACGGCAAGTGAGCCGTTCTCATTCAACCACTACCCACTATTTTCAGAGAAGAATGAAAGCACCCACCCCAAGGTCAGGTGATGGGTCACTTGAGACACTGCAGCCTGGATAGAGCCACTTCCCCCTTGTCCTGCTTAACTGGGACCTCAGCACTGACCAATGTAAGGACCCTTTGGCAACTTTTGCCTGACTCTTTTAAGAGGATTATAAACAGCTGCTTTAATATATAGCTTTGGTTACGCAATATGGCCCCAGATATTAGAAAAGAAACCTTAGAAATTGGAAGGGTTTGCAAGTATAAATAGGTCCCAACTATTGGAGGTTGTGCCAAAGTTTTACCTTAACTGTGTGTGACTCCATAAAAAAACAAACAAACAAACAAACAAACAAAACAAATAAGTAAAAATATAAGATAAAGGAGATCCCAGAGGAGGAAGCCAGAGACACCAAAAAGAAGAAGAGGGAAGGAAACTCTGTCCTATGTTAATGACTAAAAAAGGTGTCCTTGCTCAGGCACTGGAACCCTGGGAGAGGCCAGTGGTCTATCTTTCCAAGAGACTTTTCTGCCAGCTGACTGTCTTATTCATGGCTAATTGCCTCTATAGCCATGACAGGAAAAGAAACTGACAAATTGACTTTGAGCCAGGAAGTGTTTCTCCACCCCACAGTGGTGTACTCCATAGAGATGGATGTACAATGGTCAAATAGTGCACTGTTAGGAACTTCTCATGGGCCAGTCCTTTATCCAATTCTGTAAAATTTCAGACTAAGAAGCTTGCTACCAGATGAAAACCATATAGAGCCTCTCCGAGACAACAGCCTCTTTAGGTTCATCAGATTCCACTGACCAGATAGGAGGCACAGCACGGTTATGGTCCTGTGCTGTTGCAGTGGCTGCATGCAGGGTCCCTTGGCACACACCCATGTGAGGGGAGATGACCAGGCCACTCTGGCTCCACCAGCAGGAGCTTGCAGCTCACCTTGTCTGCATTGGCAATGTGGAAGTCACATGTGGCTCTGATGAAAAGCAGGGCCCATGGCCCCAGATACTGCTGACCCTGCAGCTGAGGCTACTGTATTCTCCATCCACTCCACCCAGAGGTTGGCAGGCCAGGAGTATCAAGTTCCATTAGCACTTCCTGTTCTCTGATTCACCTGAAAACAACTGATGTGGTCCAATCTGTCTGACCTGTCTTAACAGATGCACACTGGCAGGAGCAGTTCTGTTCAATATGAAAGCAGGTACACTGGGGCCACAGATGTCACCTTGGCAGGATGGTATGGACTGAGTCTCTCAGCCAAGGGACTTCAGCACAAGGGACTGAGATTCTAGCATCAAGCTAGACACTTCACTAGGGGAAGGCCATCACTATGTATGGACAGTCATTATGCATTTGCCATGGCTCATGTCCATGATGCCTTCTGTATAGAGAGATGGTTCATCACCACAGCCATAAAGGAAACCAAAAACAAAGAAATCCTGGCCCTATGAGAGGCCATATGGCTACCAAGAGAGAAATCCATTGTTTTTTGCAAACGTCATCAAAAGGAGAGTCCCTAGAGGCCCAAGGGAACAGAGCAGCAGACTTGGCCACTGGTAAGCTGGCCCTGGAGCCTTTGGGGCTTCTGCAGATCTTGATTACCATCCCTGAACCTGAATTGTTCCAAAGCCCAAAATATGTACAAAAGAAAACAAGTAGCCAAAAAGAAAAGATGGCAAACAGGAAGCAAATGGGTGAATGAGAGATGTATACTGCCTGCCATTATCAAAAGACAGATCACCACCAAAGTCCACCAGATCACCAACTGGTGTGAGGAGTTGGGGTAGGGAATTAAAACTGATGAGTACTAGGTCCTAGATATTACAATGCATTTTGCTTTCCAGTCTCCTTGGGATTCAACAATGCCCTGGTCTTCACAGCCAAAATTTTCCTAAATCTTAAAAAAAAAAAAAAGGTCCTACATGTTGATTAGAAACTACATTATGGCTAGAGGACACAAAATTCAGGACAGGTAAACTAAATATGCCATTAGAGATAAGCAAAACTTGGGTCAACCTTGAAACCTTTGCCCTCCTAAGGGACAGATACACCCCATATCAAGATGTTCATGAGGTTAAAATTACTAACAATTCCCCCACTCAATTCCTTACAGGCCCTGCAAAAAGCCCAGAGACTATTCAACTGATGGTTCTAGAGGCTCTGCCCTTGGCCAAAAAGTTCCAGCCTGGTAACATTATGTGTGTAAAAAGAATCATGGCCTGGTGCCTAAAACCAACCAAAAAGGCCCATACCCTGTGCTCCTCACTACTCCTACAGTAATGAAGGTCACTGATATCCCATGGACCCACAACCCCAGCTAAAGGAAGCTATAGAAGATAAGAGCAGATGCATGTTCATCAGGTCCTCAGACCACCTAAAAATAAGAATGACAGGAATCCTACAATTATGATTGTCTGCTGTGGAACTTAATTAATTAAGCAAAGATGTGTTATATTTGTTTATGCTGCTCATTATTTATTTTGTTCAATGATGTAAAGATGTTTTCTGTTTCATCTTGCCTGCCTAAGGCACCCAGTTGATCTAATAAAAAGTTTAAGGGTCTATAGCTAGGCAGCGGAGGGATAGGCAGGGCTGATGAGCAAAGGAAATTATTAGGAGAAGATATTCTAGACTTGTGAGGAGAGAAAAGAGATAAGGAGGGAGAATGAGAAACAGAGAGAGAGAGAGAGAAAGAGAGAGAGAGAGAGATAGACCTGGGACCATCCAGCCATGCAGACAAACAGACGGACACAGAGGAAGCAATGGAAGTAGGACACACAGAATGAAAGAAAGGCAAAAAGCCTCGAGCAAAATACAGATGAAGAGAAACAGGTTAAAATAAGTTAGAAGCACTAGCAAGAAAGGAACCTAAGTTAAGGCTGAGCACTAAAAACTAATAAGTCTCCATGTCATGATTTGGTAGGTAGTTGTTGGCCAAAAATGCCTATTACAGTTGCCCTATTTTGTCTTTGTTGCCTCCTAGTGTGTGATAGTTTGACTAAGAAAGTCCCCTATCCTGACTAGTTTTATATCAACTTGACACAAGCTTGAGTCCTCAGAGAGGAGGAAGTCCCAATTGAGAAAATGTCTCCATAAGATCAGGCTGCAGGCAAGCCTGTAGGGCATTTTCTTAATTAGTGCTTGATGGGAGTGGGCCCAGCCCATTGTGGATGTGTGTAACCCTGGGCTGTTGGCTCTGTATTCTATAAGAAACCAGGTTGAATAAGCCATTAGGAGCAAGCTAGTAAGTAGCACTCCTCAGTAGTAGCTTCAGCATGAGTGACTGTCTCTAGCTTCCTACCTTGCTTGAGCTCATGTTCTGACTTCCTTTGAACTGAAAGGTGTAAGTGTTACCCAATGAACTGTTTCCTCTCCAACTTACTTTTTGGTCATAGCATTTCCTTGCAGCAATAGGAACCCTAACTAAGACAGCCCCATAGACTCAAATTTAAATGCTTAGTCACCAGGAAGTAATACTATTTGAAAGGATTAGGAGGTGTGGCCTTGTTGAAGGAAGTGTGTCACTGGGGCTGAGCTTTGAGGTTTCAAAATTTCATACTAAGTCCAGTGCCTCTCACCCTGGCTGTGGGTCAGGATGTCCTCAACTACTCCTGCATCATTCCTACCATGCCTGTGGCCATGCTTTGCACCATGATGATAATGAACCTCTGAAACTACAAACTAGCTCCAAAGAAATGCTTTTTTTCATTGGAGTTGCCTTGGTCATGGTGACTCTTCATATGAATAGAACAGTGACTAAGACACTGTCTGAAAGGGTCCAAACTTTGTAAGCCAGTAGCATGGGTTTGGAAGTTTAAAAAGACCAGAATTTGGAAGCTCATAGAAATTTTACTTCCAACCCTAACAACTGTAAATGTTACGAATGTAAGCTCATCCTAGAGAACCTCCAAGGAAAGGGTACCTGTTTAATGTCACCAAGATACTCCTAAGATAGTTTCCCCTATCAAGATTTCTGTAGCTGTGCACAGCAGGTTAATTCTAGGAATGGCAGTCAATTGTGTTTGTAGGCCCCAGAGTTTCCATGGCTTGCTTGGACTAGTAGTTTAACCAATTGTGCATCTTCTGAGTTGTTTGTATGGGAAGAGAAACCACTCCTTTTGTCCTTGTGCATATTATACCTAGGTATCCATCCATAATGTACAAGAGAGCAGACCCCACCTGAATACAGATTCTGAGCATTCCCATTCATGCTGAGCTGTCTCTGTTCTCATCCCCAGTGGTGCAGGTAGGCATTGCAGGCTCCACTGCAGTTGGAACATTATCCCCTAATCATGGGGGATAAAAACTTTAAGGAACTCAGTGCTCAAGTAGACATGAACATGGACCATCTAAAAAATTCTGAATCCTATTTGGAAGTCCAGTTAGATTCCTTAGCTGAGGTTGTTCTTCTTAATCAAATAGGATTGGACCTCCTCCTTTTGAGACAAGGAAGAATCTATATTATACTGGGAGAAACTTGATATTGTCAAAAATAATCTTCAAAAGAGAAAAAGAAGATGTCAAGAATCTAATAACTTTGTTTTCATAGAACTCTAATTAACTACTCTACTCACAGCCATAGCTGGGCCATTAGTCTTTTTGTTGCTAGCTCTTGTGGGGGTTGGGGAGCAGAACAGCCTCACCACACAGCTGCCATAACAGGCTTTGAGGCCCCAGACACAGCTTCTGGCAGGCAACACCTAGACCCAGGAAAAAAATAAATAAACTGACTCCACTCAGTGGGGCCAGTATCTAAGAAGAAATACCTGACATTACAAACATTTCCCATACATCTTGACAAATGCCAGCCAATCAGGGTCCTGAATGCTGAAAATCCCCTCCCCTCACCCTAATAACCTCTGCTATGATAAAAACTCACCTGAGCTCAGGGCTCTCTGTTCTTATCTGTACATCAGATAGACATAGAGACCAAGCTCGGAGTTTGAAAATAAAGGCTCTTTGCTTTTACATATTGGACTAAGTCTCTGTGGTGGCCTTTTGGGGGTCCCCACTATCTGGGCATAACAGCTCTCACTATGGTAACTTGCTTGTCCAACTGCCTACTTAGCTGTACAAAAGGGAAAATAAGTTCTGTTAAAGTGCCAGTGCTAAAGAGATGATATAATACCCTGCCCCCAGAGGAGTCCACACTTTAACACATGCCCATAGAAACAGTGGGGAATATAACAGGCCTCAGATCTTAGCTCAACAGACACCATGATGGAGATATCATTCATTTGTGCCTTCAAACCTAGCATGTAGGCAAGCCCATCTACCAAAATGAAAACAAGATTTCTAATCCATCGAACACATAGTTCTGGGAATATCCCTAAATGCCCTAACCTCGTTTTTTTTTGTTTGTTTGTTTGTTTGTTTTTTTTTGGCTTCTACAGTCCTTGCTAACTGTTTTTGCCAACCAAGGTGTGTCAGTCCTGGATGTGGTTTTTGTACTTAAAAATTAACCCTAAAGAAGGACACTTGGGTCCCAAACACCCATTGTAGTTACCAGTTAGTAAAGACTTTCTATTGGCTTGAACTCTTATCAAATGGTCTGCTCTGATGGATAACCCACAAAAGATGCAGGGACCCCACTTGATCCCTGTGTGGCTAACTCCAGGGATCCATCATTACTTCCAGAACAACCAAAATTAGGCCTCCATTCTCCCAAATGATCAACAATAAGAACTGTTCCAAGAGAACTTACAGGTCAAAGGACATGAATCCATGCTATTGCATACTGGCAAGAAATTGGTGACTATGATACTCACATTTTCTGGTGCTGCAAAAATGACTTGATAGAAGGAATTTAAGGAAGAAGGGGTTTCTTTTAGCTCATAGTATTTTTTGGTTTTTCATTACATTTTTTCATTTGTTTTACATACAGACCACAGTTTCTCCTCCCTCCTCTCCACCTGTTCCCTCCTGCCACCTCCCATCCACCCTTCCCA
Source organism: Onychomys torridus (assembly GCF_903995425.1). NCBI lineage: Eukaryota > Metazoa > Chordata > Mammalia > Rodentia > Cricetidae > Onychomys > Onychomys torridus. The sequence goes on along the minus strand of NC_050453.1, from coordinate 90,716,106 downwards.
TCCACTCTTTCCCCTTCTCTATTCAGAAAGGGGCAGACCTCCAATGGGAGTCAATAAAGCATGGCACATCAAATTAGAGCAGGACTGAGCTCTTCCCCATGCTTTGAGTCTTCTGAATTTCACGATGTCATTGTTGTTTATGGCTGAGTAAGACTCCATTGTGTAAATGTACCAATTTTTTTCCATTCTTTGGTTGAGGAGCATCTAGGTTGATTCTAGGTTCTGGCTATTATGAATAGCTCTGCTGTGAACATAGTTGAGCAAGTTTCTTTGTGCTGTGATTGTTGGCTCACAGTTTGAGAGTATAATCCATCTTGGAGAGTTGTTCTAGGAATAAGGGTCAGCAAGGCAGCAGTAGTAGAAATATGAGAGCTCACATTGTCAAAAGACATCATAAAGCAGAGATTGAGTGAGGCTTTATAATCTCAAAGCCTGTCCACAGCGACACACTTCCTCCAGCAAGAATGTACCACCTAAACCACTAAAAACAGCCCCACCATCTGGGAACCAAATTTCAAGCCTAGGGTGAAGTTCTTCTTATCCAATCTATCACAGGTAGTAGCAGCACTCAGCACTAAGCAACAACAGGAAGAAGGTAACCAAAGAAATTCGGCAGAAAGGTCTGGAGCAATGTTGTTCCAGGTGCTCTTCTCATGCTGTGACAAATACCGGACAGCTTAAGAGAAGGATGGTTGATTTGCACTCGTACTTCGAGGTAACATAGGCCTTGAGGCAGAAAGGCATGACATGACAATATAAATAGGAATTGGCTGGTCATGTTGCACCCCCAGTCAGGAAGCAGAACATGAACAGAGAGTAGGTTGATGCTCCAGAGTCTCAGTGAGTGCCCCTGGAAATTCACTCCCCAAGCATTCACGATCTTCCCGCATTGCATGGCAATCTAGGGACCAAATGTTAAAACATGTGAGCCTCTGATAGACATCTCTATTGAAATCATGAATGAGCAAATGTCACCTGCAGCAGAGAAATGGAATGACTGCAGCTGACACTGGATAATGATTTGACATATATGGAGTCAGAAAGCACCTACAAGCATTAGAGAAAATGTCTCTCATGTTATAATGTTGTTCATTCATAAATTTGAGATATTCATTAAACAAACACTCATCAAAATATATACCACAAATTCCTATCTAATTCTTTCCCCCAAACTTTTGTGTGTATTTGCCATACTAACTATACAGGAAATACTCAAAACTTTTAAAATATATTAGACAAGAATGTGGAGGGTGAGCTGAGCGGTGATGGCACATGCCTTTAATCCAGCACTCGGGAGGCAGAGGCAGGCGGATCTCTATGAGTTTGAGGCCACCCTGGGCTACAGAGTGAGTTTCAGGAAAGGTGCAAAGCTACACAGAGAAACTCCGTCTCAAAAAACAAAACTAAAGAACGTGAAGGGTATGTATGGAATGAAGGAAAGGTCATCTATGTCCGTTTACCTTCCCACAACTTATGCTCTGAGAACCCTTTATTTAAAAAGATGAATGAAATTAAGAAGGCCCAAAGGAGAGTCACAGTGCATTGGTTTTGTACACAGGTCTGTCTAATATGTTGACACACTGCCTCAGTCTGTGCTCTACTCACAAGCACAGTCTGTATGTAGAACTCAATGGCTAGGAACATATATTCCATTTTGGTGGCATCTACACCATTTCCTCCATCTTGACCAAGTATTATATTCTAGAAAAAGGAAACCATAATATTTCTGGGGGTCTTCAATTACGCACATTTTGGTCAAATTGCAATATTGTCTATTTTCTTGACATTATTTCAGCTTTCCATACAAAACCTTCTCTATTTTTTTTTTTTTTTTGGTCATCTCTACCAGGAAACTTAAATCTCTGGTGTCCTTATCTGTTCACATACTGAGAGAAAATACAAATGAGAAGGAAATTTAATCTGCAACTGCTCTCTACACAGGTCTATGACAGATCCTGACTAGGACCTCATCAGCCACTCCATTTCAGAACTATCCTTTGCTGCTTCCAGTGAATTTCATTTTCTTTATCTCCTCCAATGTTGCCTCTTGTCTGTATAGAACTAAGCCTGTGTTTCACCCCATCTTATGACTAGAGTTATTTGAGTCAGATTCTGAGCCACAGTAACTCCCTAACAAGTCAGGTTCAGACACATATCTCAACAAGCCTATTAAACAAGTATCAGTGAAGAATTGAAGATTTGGCCACATTAAGAAGAACAAAGAGGACAAGTGAATTCTGCAAGCACAAACTTCAGAGAGATGTCAAGAGGCTTGGGTTTAAATTAAGAAGTGGAAATAGCTAACCTGTCCTGGTCCATGACTGGTCCTGAGCAGCATCATTGCCTGGGGTCCAGTCTCTCCTGTTAGGACATCTGAGAAGAAAATAATTTTGGAAATCCTTTTCTGAGACACAACTTTCTCCTTGGCTAATGCCAAACACAAGGCTTCAGCCCATTCCACCTCCAGCATTAGACTCCCAGGGAAATTCCAATATCTGGAATACATTTCCATACTCCAAAGGCAAAAGAGAGGACAAAAATGTCTCCTTAGAACATCTTAGTTCCTGCCAGGATGTCTGCAGTCCTAGCAATCTTTCTGAATTATAATTTTCTATGAACTCCCTGAACCTTGTTCATGTTTCTGCTATTTCCCATAGACTGAAACAATCAGGCCAGATCACAGGCTTCCCATGAACCTTGTGGTCAAGTAAGATTGACTGATCACATTTATACTTTACATGATGAATGTTTATCCTTAACAATTAGAAATTTACATGATATTTGAGGGACATTTAACTCCTGAGGACACTGAGATCACATATTTCCTAATAATCTCAAACTGCCAACTTTATATAGTTTAGTACCACCTAATAACAGAGAGTCGATTGGGGGATTACCCAGATCAGATTGACCTTCTGTGGGTATGTCTGTGGGGGATTGTTTTAACTGTTAACTGATGTAGGAGGGTCCAGTTCACTTTGTGCAGCACCATCACTAATAAAGTGTCCCTGGATATATGAGAAAGATGCTAAGCACGACCCTGAAAGTAAGCCAGCACACAGTGTTCCTCTAAGTTCCTTATTGATTCCTGTACTGATTCCCCTCAATGATGGACCGTAACCTAGAAGTATAAGCCAAATAAAACCCTTCCTCCCTTAATTTGATTTTGGGAAGAGTAGTTTGTCATAAACAAAGTAAACAAACTAAGACTTGGAAACTGGTGTGATTCCTATTCTATCAAGGAATGTAATTTATTGTAATATATGCTGAGAATCTATTTAATATAAAAATTTTATTCATAAGTGTACTTACTCAAGTTTTTTTCCAAGAAATAATTATATTTACCAGAAATATTTATTTATATTTCCTCTTTCTGAACTATGCTGATATCTCAAGGACCTTGTGGCTTATTAGGCAATAGGTCAACCATTGAGCTAAATCCTCAAGTCTTAGCAAAAGATTTTAAAATCAAAGACACAAGTAAGTGGCATTAAAGACATTTTAATCCACTTATACTACTATAACAGAGTACTTGACAGTGAGTAATTTTTAATAATATATTTTTCATTTATGGAAGATGGGATATTCCCATTCCCCACACCCCAAAGTCTCCATCTCTTTCCCCTATCTCACTAGCATTTAAGTTTTAAGACATAAATTTGTGGGAATACATTCAGGTGATAACCAACATGTAATAAAGACATTCTGTAAAATATGGATGTCTAAGAGATAAGATAGTATATTAAGTAGATCTCAGAGTGCCATTATATAGATGTATATTTCTAATAGGTTAGTAATTTAGATGAAATAGACAAAGTCCATCCAGAGTACTACACACAAAAAATGACTCAGATGTGATACCTGCCACTTCCTAAGGAATTATGTACAGATAACAGTTGATCAAGAAGCAGAAAAAAAATTTCTTCAGTGTTATAGTCCATGGTAAGGTAGATAAGCTCTTGGAAACATTCCCATACTTGTCTATGGACAAACTAATGAAACCAAATAGAAAGGAAAACAAAAACAAAAACAAAATGAAACAAAGAACCACAACAAGCAAGCAGACCTGAAAAAGAGAGAGAGAGAGACCTAGATAGACTAGGGGAAGGATGGTGTTGGGAGGACAAGAAATGATAGTCAGGAAAAATACGATCATTGTACATTACATACACACATGAAACTACCATGTCCTAAGGAAGCACAGTGTTATGTATAGTTAATTATACACTAATAAATGCTTACTTATACACTAATAACAACTTACTCAGGTAAAGTCCTTATCCAACAAAGAGATTGATTTTGTAATTAGTAAAAGAAAAGAAAGACTGTACTTGTGTTATCTGTATAAGAAATAGAGGGAAGGCTGGGTCTCTAATTTGAGTAAATTTTTATAAGTTGTGGTTTTTCAAGAACTTTGCCCATTTCATCTAAGTTACTAAGTTTCTAAAATATTAAAAATATATAAGACTCCAGGCTGCTACTCCATTTATGCATTCTGTCAAGTCATAGAGGAAATTCCTACATTAGTCTTAGATAAATGAGCATCTTGGCTTTCTTCAGGCTTGAAGAGGATTACTAAAATGGGCTTTGAAAGCACACAGGTCCTGAGTGTTCAGTAGCTTCTCTTTCCTTGTCTGTGCTCGACTTGGATTTGGGGATACTTAACCACTTAACTTCTAGTCCTTTAGGAGGACTTATTTCTGTTGTACCCCTCCTCTCTAAAAGTGTACTTTAGTGCCTGCACAATGCTCTCTACCAGTTTGTAGGATGTGTGGTCAAGTGTAGAGTTCTGTATTAATAAAACTTTAGTGGAGAAAATTAGTCATATCCCTTCCTTTCTCCTCTTAAGTCAGTCATCATAATATATTAAATTCTTTCTAAGTCATAACTTTTCTTTTCCTTTTTCTCCTTGAATTGCAGTTAATGTAACACAAGCTGACTTCCAACTCAACCTTCTAGCTAAGGGTGATCTTGAACTCCTAATCTTCCTGCTTCTGCTTCTACCTCGAGAACTAGGATGATAGCCATCATCATTATTCCTGGTTTATATGATACTAAGGTTCAAACCCAAGGTCTTGTCCATGCAAGGCAAACACTCTTACCACTTGTGCCATAACTGTAGCTGGCAACTTTATGTGTAATATACAGTGTGTGTTCTTTGAGTTTACATGTATAATTATTTTTAGTTTTGAGTTTCTATTAGATATTAGTGTTATTTTTCCAAATTCAATAGGGATCTCTACTACATATTTTTACTAATCTTTTGATTATACCTTATAAATCGACTTACTCTTAGATCACAGACTCTGCACCTGCCTTTCCCTTTCTTTCTTGGAAAGTGGGATACAAGCCCTGCAGTCTGTCCTTAAAGAATTTCAGGATGAAGCGTCCAGAAATTGAAGAATATTTGTTTTCTTACAACTTAACACTGTTCATTTCTGATGGCTGGGCAGCACTGTTATCTGTGTGGATATCCTACACGCTTCGCAGTGCAAATTTAGGACAGTTACTAAGTAAGCACTTGCGCTAAACCACAGCTCTGCTTTCTTGGGGACTAAAACAGAAAGCTCCTGAAACCAATAGTTGCTTTCTGCAAAGTTATATAAACAGTAAGAACAACAAAGGAGAGGACCTGCATCCCTTAGGATGCTTAGAAGTTGTACAGGGAGCTCTAGGGGTGCAGGTTACATGAGTGGATGGGGAGGGCTTTTCAGCAATGCCTTTGTTAGACCTATTTCCAAATTTTAAAATGCAGTTTCTCTAATAGCAAGTCTTTCATTTGCTGTATTTCCTATCTTCCATATAATAATGAAAAGTCATTTTTATATAATTGCTTCTCAGTCTTGTCTTTTAGTTATTCATGACTGTACATACTATTCTCCATATTCCGGTAAGTCAGTAATTCTCAACTGTGGGTTGTCACCCTTTGTGTTGCATGCCAGATATACACAATTAGATATTTTCATTATGATTCAACAGTTATGAAGTTACAATGAAAATAATTTTATGGTTAGGGGGTCAGCAAATCATGAGGAACTGTACGAAAGTGTCACATGATTAGGAAGGTTGAGGACCTCTGAGGTAAATAATCTCAATAAACTCACTGTTTCTCTAAGATACACTTGATAAAATAATTTTTCATTAGTGCATGATCAATGGTTATTAGATATTTGTTCACATCACCTCGGGGGAAAAAAAAACAAACCATGTTCCACACCTAGTCTACCCCAACCTCCCATTGTGTTTCTCTTAATTCTCCAACTTGTGACTTCTTACTGCCCTTCATTGGTAAAGGAGGATGTGTAGAGAAATGTTATTTATACAGAACTGTATAAAATTATTGAATTAAGTCTCTTCATGAGCTCACAAAATATGATTGAAAGCAGAGGACAATTTGGATGAAAGAAATGATTAAGATGAGGCATGAATTGGGAATGAGAAGCAGTAAGTGAGAACAGACAATGTAGGGAAGTGACTTGGTGATAAATGACGATGAAGCTAAGGAATTTGGAACTTCACTGCTAGAGGAAAATAAGATTCAGTGTAGCCAAGATTCCCAACTCAGACAGAATACTTGAGGCACCATTAATTGGTAACCATAAAATTAGCCCTGTCCATGAAAATTAATCAACTTTATAGAGAATGTACTAATGATTCCACACTTCTGCTCCCAGGATGTAAGAGAGTGGAAAGAACTTGAAATAATGTTATAAATAATTCTCTGACTACTGAATTATTTTTCTAATAAGTTCAGTAATTACTGCACATACTTAATAATGTTACCTTCACTTAAATCAGTTCTGCTCCAAATATGACATGGAGGAAGACATTACTGAACATTAGTCACTAATGTGCTGTGATTTATAGCAAATGGTGTTTAATATCCCTACAACTAGTAATAAAATTCTTTTATTTCATCTTTATGCTCTTATGGAAGAAAGCTAGAAAATCCTAATAGAATTGACTATTAGAACTATTTCTAAATTTAAAAAATACATTTTCTATGATATTCACTCTTTTGTTCTCTATATTTCCTATCTTCTGTATAAGAAATTAAAAAATCACTTTTATAGAATTTCCTTTAATTGAATATTTGATGACATAAATACTTTGAATGTAATATGCTATTCCCACTGGCCAACATTATACATTATTATCTTTGTTTACAAAAGGATAAAACAGTTTTAGAATGTAATATTTAAGAAAAAATAGAAGTTGGCTGAGGAAAAGACTCACATCATAATGTGACTGTGAGTTCAGATCCCCAGCACTGACATAATAACACCATAAGCTAGCATGATATGAGCTCATTGTACAAGCACACACCCACAAACACACACACGTTTGTGTACAAACCCATTGGTAGAGCGCTTGCCCAGCAAGCACAAAGCCCTGGGTTCAGTCCTTAGCTTTAAATGGATGAATGAATGAATGAATGAATGAATGAATGAATAAATGAATGAATGAATAAATAAATAAATAAATAAATAAATAAATACATACATACATACATACATACATACATAACATAACATAAAAGATTCTGGATGATATACAAATACAGGAAAATACTATTTAGAGACCTGGTACATTTTAAGTATGTGTGTGTGTGTGTGTGTGTGTGTGTGTGTGTGTGTGTGTGTGTGTGTGTGTTTGTGTGTGTGTATACTTTCATGAGCACATGCACCTTTATACATAAATGTGTATGTGCGTCTGTATCTGCCTGTCTTCCTACAATATGCATATGTGGAGGTCATAGGACAACATGATGGAGTTAGAATCTTACCTTCCCCCATGTGGAGGATGGTATCTGGATTTCTGTGGCCATCCTGCATATTGTAAGTTTGCAGGAGCATGAGTTTCTGGTCACTTCTCCTGTCTCCATATCTCATCTCTCTACAGGAATCCTGGGATAACAAATGCATCCTACTAATGGATACTAATACAGAAAATTACAACTGGACACACTGCAGGGATCAACAGATCATGGAACCCCAGACCTAACAGAAACATCTGCACCTGTAGCTCTGGGAACATTATGGAAGAGGAGGATGAAAAAGATATGAGATCCAGAATACCAGAGAATCACCCATAAAAACATCCTTTTAAGAGATTGCTGCACAAAAATACTGGAGTAATGGTAATATCAATGGATATGTTCATGTGAAAGGTAGAAAATGTTATGGGTTTCCACTACTAGACAATGAACTATAGGCAACATATGACTCCCTGAGAGAAGAAGTAACATCTCCCAAGAATGAGCTACTTCATTGCCTGTCCAAACAGGGTACTCAAACTTATATACACTTTACCAGCATAAATGAACTTACCAAGTTGTATGTGCATAATCACAGAAGTTTCCTGTTGCAGTGGGTGGGGAATAACACAGAGATCCACAACTGGACAATATGCAAGATAGTTTAAGACTTTGGAGCACTCTGTCCTAAATGGAATGTCTTCATATTTGTATTTGTACATGCATTCATATTCATTCATATATATGTAACAATAATAAAGAAAAATGGACCATTAAATAGAGAATATGGGGAATATGGGAGGAATTTGATGGAGGGTATCTGGGAGTTGTTGGAGGAAGGAAGGAAAGGAAACACTTGAACAATCTTTTTAAATGACTGCAATTTCCTGTCTCTATCTACCATCTTGTCATAGGAGTTCTGGGCCTGTAGATGCATGGCTGCTATCACATATGTCTTTTTATGTGGTTTCCAAAAACTGAAGTCAGACTTCAGTAGAAAATGCTTTTGTACACTGAATTATCCTTGAAAATACTAGTTCTACAAACACTATATACCTTCACTCTAACCTACTCAATTCATTATTGTGATCACTATTGCCTTAAATTATAAATAATACAAAGTTAAAAGTGAATAACTTTGGGTTTGTAAACCTCAAATACATTTTTTAGTGTAAACATTAATATCTACTTTGGCCATGTCTACTCTGCTCTTTTCCAATGGACTTGATACATTTCTCTTCGTGACAATCAGTTGAGTTGGTGATATCTCAGACGCTAGTAGATGACAAGGTTCTGTAGAAGATGGCTTCCACATGGGGTGGGGGAAGGGTGTCAGCAGATAGACTTTTCCTTATTAGCACATCATGAGAAGCATCATACTTTGTGCTTAAATATCAGCTCACAGAGGACATGCCCATCTTGTCCCTAATTCTCCATGTGAAGAACTCTCTAGATCTGAAATTCTCACATCTCCTCATACTTTTATTGACCAAAGTGTATGTTGCAGATACTCCTTGCTTTTTTGGGTCAAAGTGGATATAAATAATTGATTCTTTCTTGCTTTTCTAGACAGATCTTTGTTACCCAGATTCTTGAACCTGTAACACTCAGTAACCTGAGTGACTTCTCCACCTTTAAATATTGTCAAACAATTAGCTTCATTATAAATTTCTAGAACATTGGAGATTGATTCTCCAGAGGGAGCTGCTGCTACCTGTAGACCATTCAGTGGTACAACAATGTTTCCAAGCCTTTTGAAAAACAGCAAAGCAACCAGACCCTTAGGAAGGGATAGAACAATGTCTTACTAAGCAGTCCATTAATATCAGAATTCCCTGTGTTTGATGACTCTGATTTTTCCCTCCCCTTAAGTCTAGGATATCCCACAGAATATTTGAGATTGTCTTTGGGCAATCATTTATTTGTGTCTAATTTCAGGAAAGTCGGTAGTTGTATACTTTTTTCAGAATCTGTGTTCAGTCACATTAATTTTCCCCATAACAAATGCTAAATTGTAGAATGCTAAATTGGTTATAATTAATGACAAAGATTACTGTAAGAAAGGCAAAGCTGAGACATAAAATGTACTTGTCTTAATGAATTCAATATTCTAGAATTAAATTGATGACTTTGTGGATGATTCACATAGAGTTGTTCCCAATTAAAATATACAAGACTATAAAATAATTAATACCTATTTAGATCAGATCATAACACTTTCATTCACACTTGGTGAGGTATTTATAATCATTGGGTGTTATAAGCAGTATTTTGTAAGTAAAGAGAACAATATTGAGAGAGGTCAAGAGACCTTAAGATAGTAGAGTTAATTAGTAACAAAGAACAGAGTTTAACAGATGCATTTGGTTTCTATCATATTACATATAAAGCCATAAAAATTACATTTACTAATAAGTCCAAAAATGAATTTTTTTTTGGCATTAGTCTCAGTGTCCAAGAGGATTACAGGATTTCCCTGTAATATGGTATACTAGAAGCTATCTGTGTAGAAGCCCATGATAGAGAGTCAGAATAAGGAAGAACAGACTTTATCCTAAAGGGAAAAAAACAAAGAGCTTTGTAAATATATGAACACTTGATATCAAGGAAACCTCCAAACATCTCAGGGTATTACTAAAGCCATTGGTTACTCATCACAAATTTTAGCAAGGCCCCATTGTTGAAGATGACACAACATTTCATTTAATGTAAAAGGTAAAACTGGAGCCTAACTAGGGCCTTTACCCCCAACTGACTAGAATTCATGATACTAGAAGGTACTTTTCTCACTAATAGAGGAACAACGTAATTAGGAATCCAGCCACAAACCCTGCAGTCTCCTATGGTGACCAGACTGCAAGATGGTATAATAATGCCACAGATGTTGTAAGAGTAACCAAGGACTCTCTGACAAGATTTATAGCCCATGACCTGAGATGGACATGACACTGCTCAGCTGGAAAAAAAACTGAGACTGGATAGGTTATGAGACTACCCCAAAACTAAAAAACCTGAGCACTATTGTCCTGCCATAGCAAGAAAAATGACTTTCCCCTATACCCATAAATCACTGTCTTGCTCAGGTATCATCAGAGAAGCTTCCTCTTCCTAAGATGTAAATTAACACAGAGAGCCACAGCTGGGCAATGTGCAGTGTGTGTAAGACTTTGCAATAATCTATTCCAAATGGGATGTCTTCATCAAACTCTCCCCTCAGGGCTCAAAGAGCTATACAGAAGAGAAGGCAGGAAGTTTGTCATAGGGAATGGGTGACTCCTGGATACTAGTGTCTAAGACTGTACTAGCGTGTGCTGTGGGATGTTCAAGTATGTCAAATGTGTTGCTCTGATTGCTTAAAATAAAACACTGATTGGCCAGTAGCCAGGCAAGAAGTATAGGTGGGACAAGCAGAGAAGAGAATTCTGGGAAGTGGAAGGTGGAGGCAGAGAGAGCTGCCAGCGGGGCGCCATGACAAGTGAGATGTAAGGTACAGATAAGCCACAAGCCACATGGCAAAGTATAGTTTATTAGAAATGGGCTGAATATAAGAGTAAGAGCTAGACAATGGTAGGCCTGAACTAATGGCCAAGCAGTTTAAATAATATAAGTGTCTGTGTATTTATTTTATAATTGGACTGTGGGACCACAGGGCTTGGCGGGGGCTAGAGAGAAGGTCTCCAAATACAAGGGTGCACAGAACTTCCACAGGTTGAAAACAGACTGAGTCTTGGCACTAAGAAAAGGAAATGAACAGAGGGTCACACCACTTAACCAAGGATCCATCTGCAATTGACATCCACTTACCAGGAAAAATGAGTTCTCACAAATGGAATCTCACTAGGTGTATTAACCACATCAGGATAGGGCTCCATGCCCAGGAGTGGATGGCCAACACACATTTAAACAAAAATTCAAGGATATTTGTCTAGATATTTTTTGCTTGTATGTTTTTATTACTGTGGGCTTTTTGTTGTTGATGATGAGGATGATGATGATTATGATATATATATGTGGGGCGGATGGATATGTAGGTGAGAAAGAGAAAATAAAGAGAGTATGTTTCTTGTTTTGTTGTTGTTTAGTTGCTTTGGATTTTTCACTTGTTTATTTTCCCTGCTTTCTAAAGAGAGAGAGAAAGAAAGAGCATGCAGTTGGGTGTGTGGGGAGTCGGGGATGATCTGGGAGGAGTTGGGGGAGGGAAAAGGTGTGATTTGAACATATTATGTGTAATTTTGTCTATAAAAAAGAAAAGAAGAAAAAAGGAAGGGAGAGAAGGAAGGAGGGAGGGAGGGAGGAAGTACGATTATTATTACCTGGCAAGAGAAGGACACCCACATGCCTGTCTGGGGCCCCCTTTCCTGAGCAGGTAGAGGAAACCCCTACCTGCCTGGGACCTGTTAGGCACCATTATGTTGAGCAAATACATGGTCAGGTATGGGAAAAAGATAGAGGTAGAATGGTTCATATCCTGTGGAGATCTGGAGAGGCCAAGGCAATGAGAAATAGGCTGACACAGAAGGCTACTTTCCACCAAGGGTCATAGTGATATCTGGACCTAGGCTGCTGCCAGGGGCCATGTCTGAGTCTGTGGTCCTGCTGCAGCCAAGGTTGATGTCCATGTCTCCAGATGACACCAAAGGCCATGAGGATTCCCGAGGTCTGTGTTACCACATGTAGCCATGTTGGTGAGAGTCCTGCCGGTGCAAGGACCATACAGATGGGGTGGCCTGTACTGCTACCTGGAGACATGGTGATATCTAGGCCCAAGCTGTTGCTGCTGGCCGTGTCTGTGTCTATGTTTCTGCTACAGCTAGGTTCTGTGTTGATATTTGTTGCCTGTTTTAGCACAGGAGCCCATGCAAACCTTGTGTTGAAGGAGACCATGCCAAGCTTCCCTCCTCACCCTTCACTGGCCTGGGGGATAACCACGTCCTCACACCAGAAAGCTGAGCCCATCCAGTGCCATGGGAACTCTGAGTGCTGGCTCTGTCTGTCATGTGAAGGGGTGTGTACAAAGGCCCAGACTGACGGGCTTGGCCACCACTCAGTCACACATCTGGAGCTTTGAGTTGGCACTCACCAACGTCTACCTCATAGATGACCTGCTGGAGAACATGAAAGGACTCGTCCTGGGGAACTATAGCCACAGGATCTCCATGACTCAGGATAACAGCAGGATGTCTGAGAGGAAATTCCGGGCAGATCCAGTGTTGATTGTGTACTAGAAGCCAGAGGTCTTGAACCTGATGAACAACACGTTACACAATAAACATTTGCAAGTGAAACTGTTTGAGAAAAAGGGTCTACTGCATGATACACAGCAGCTCCTAGTGCCACTAAGAGGAGTGAAGAGGCAATGGAGAGGCAGGAATGATGGAAGAGTGAAGTGGTTTGTTGTGGCTGTTTAATTTTTGGTGTTGGTTTTGTTTTTTAATGTTTGTTTATTAGTTAATATTCTTTTTTGTATTTTTATTTTTAATTTATTTTTATTATTTCTTTTTAAGGTTTTGTCTGGGGGATGATGCTATAAAGGTGAAGGACATATACAGAGGGACTGAGAAATGAGTTGTATTGGGATGCATGATGTGAAATTCCCAAGGAATCAACAAAAAAATTTTTAAAAAACAATACATGAATAAAGTGGTAGTAACAGAGCAAAGACAGGGATGTAAAGAAGAAAATTGAATGTGACCTTGTCTATGCAAACACAGCTCTTACCACAAAAGGATAAGAGATAGTTCATTCTGGCTCCAAATTTGAATGACCATTACCTGGGAAACATTGAGCTTTATCAGCCCAGGTTCCATGTTCCAGCATGTTTTATTACAAGACAGAGAGTTATAATCAAGTCAGTTTCAAAATATACTTAGCACTGTGTGACAATGTGAATGAACCCTCAACAACAGATGGATTGCCAAAATAATCCCCTATGCATACAAACACACACACACACACACACACACACACACACACACACACACACACACACACACGGAGGGAGGGAGAGAGAGAGAGAGAGAGAGAGAAGGACAGAGTGCATCTATCTAAACAAACAAATGCATTCATTGCAACTCAAAAATTGTAGGAATGTTAAAAACTAAGGCAATATATTTCCCCAACTGCTCTTACTATAGTAACTAAAAGTGCAGTTATATTCCTGGACTGAGCCTGCCATTCAAAAAGAATCAATCTTTTCTCATATTCAAGTCAGAACATCACTCATTTACAGTCTAGGAAACTTAGAACTTAAAAACAATCCAGTGTGCTCTCATTTGTCAAAACTATCAATCATATTAATGAATGGTAGGTGCAATTCTGATAATGTAGAAATTCAAAGAAGTGTCATTTAGAGAAATAAGTTTGTTTATCTGAGAGCATTTTTACCGGGAAACCAACTAGTATCAGGTTTTTGATGTTGTTTCTCTTTTGTTTTTGATGTTTTTATTATGCATTTTGTTCCTTTTTTTAATGAAGAAACTGTGGAGATCACTTAGCAATTAAAAGTGCATGCTGCTCTTACATTGAGTTAGATTTGGGTGGCTCACAGCTGCCTATAACTCCAGATCTATAAGATCTGATGCCCTCTTTTGAATTTGGCAGGCACTGCCCTCATGTGCAAACACTGTTCTGCCCTCATACGTATGTGCATTATTAAATATAATAAATAAGTCTTTAAAATTTAAAAAAGGATTAATAAGTTGGGGTCCTTTCCTTGGCTGGTGATACACATAGGAAGGTTGTAAAATCACTCTCTTTTGATTAAAACTGAAATGTTCAAAAAAGCAAGATTGAGCAGCTTAAGGATAGAGGCCTAAATTTAGGAAGCTCTTTGGAAGAGTTGCTTTGTCCTCATAATGAGGTTTTTCGGATTCAAATGAATCTGAGGAATTTTACAGCTTCAGAAAGGAGAGAGAATTACAGGGCATTAAGGCTGCCATCCTTTTCAGGGGCATCATGTTATTCTCATTTCAATGGCACACTAAACTTGTTTGCAATTAGCAGAGGATTCACCCACTAAGCCTTTTGGAATGCATTTACTGCAAGCATTTTTCTCCATGCAGCATGCAATATTAAATGCAATATTTAAACTGTCAGGTGTATTACAAGCAGAGAACACATGCAACATGACCTTCTAAATGACAGCTAATACAAAAGGCTGCATATAGGGTAGATTGTGAAAAAGGCCTGAGGCAGTGATGTAGGTAAGGGGGCCATGGGCAGGTAGAGAGGAACACAGACGCTGAAAAAGGAAAGGGAGAAAGCTCTAATCTCAAAGGAACTGAGAAAGAGTTTACTTTTGAGTAAAAATAAATGACAATGGTCTGAAAATGCAAATGTATATCACCTCATATTCCATGTTCCAATGTGGAAGGTTTCATAAATAAAATGAGAAATAAAAGCATTTCAAGGACATTTGAAATCTCAGCAGGAAACTGAGGTCCCCTGTGAGGTTCTAAATTTCAGTAATGAAGGAATTTAGAAATAGACATAAGAAAGCAGTCCAGGTACAATTTTAATGAGTATAGAGGAAATATAATGCAGACTAACACTCATGAGACACTGGGAGGAGCTGGAGAAAAAGGCCTGCCCCTTGAGTTGTTTTCGGAAGCCCACACTGACAGTTTACTGATTGGCAGCCCCACTTCTGCCCACCCCTCTCAGAAAGATTGCCAAAGGTCCAGGCTCCTTCTCCCAAGCTCAACACTGTGCCTACAGCGTATGTAAGCTGCCATCTCTAGACTGGTCATTCGATTTCTCCTCCTCCCTCCCCCCATCTCACCTCTGGGAGTCACCTGAGAGTAGTTGTCCCTATAAATCTGGTCTTTGTAATTTGGCTTGATCTGGTTCACTGCATGGACAGAGAAATCCACTGTTAAGGTACAAAAAATCTATCATTTTGGTGCTGAGCCTGGAGAGAGTTGGGCGTTTTCCACTAGTTCCCGGACCACATGGGAAGCCAGTCTTCTTCTTACCCCACCCTCTGCCAGACCAGATCAACTTTTGGCTCAGGTAAATCACCCACTTCCAGGCAAAAAGCCTGGAGGTCCAAGACCTCTTCCAGCCTTTGACCCTTTCCAGGTCAAAGATTACCAGGGTACCTGCCAAGCTGTTCCCATGGCAGAAAGCCATGCCCAGTTTCCAGAGCAGGGGCAGTCCCTGCCCCATGGGATCCTTTGTGCAGGGGGCATCCTGCACAGCAGTAGTACCCACACCACTCTCAGCCTTAGACTGTAGCATGGATATGATTCTATGCACTTCAGTCTCTGGAAAAAGGCTTATAAGGGGTGGCTGCCAGTACAAGCTTAATCCTCAGACATCCTTGGGCTGTCTACTACAAAATTTATCCAAATTGGAGCTCTCCAAAACCCATATGTCCAAAACATCTAATTTCCTTGTCCTCTAGGGCCTGGCTTCAATATGTTCTTGATAATCATTCAGGATGGCCACTAGAGGTAACTCCTGACTTTAACATCCTTCATGATACTGAAAGTTTCTGCCACCATATGGACAGATGGTCTGAACTGTAGTATATACATGGTTTGGGGTCCTGTGCTCTCACCCTTCCCTTTCTAGTCTGTGTCCCATGGCCCAGGCTTTGCTGGTTAGGGTTGCAGTGCCTCCAGATTCCCATGTATCTGCGGCCTCTGACCCTGAACCTCTGGCATTTTCGTCCTTTTCCCCTCCATGTTCTCTGCTGCTTTGTCTACCTGCCTCCCATATCTTGGCTCCAAGATGACCTTTTGCTCTATCCCTCTCCCTGTTTCCTTGATAAACTTTTCTTGCACTCTGAAATTCTATCCACCTGCTCCACCCAAAGCAGATCCGTTCTCCTTGTCTGTCTCTGTCTGTTCCCCACCCTAAACTGCATAGATGTCTCTATGCATAGAGTCCCTCTTCTGGCCATGTCCCACGAGTGAGAATTTGTCTTGTCTCAATCACGGTCTCCCACCCCTTGGCCCTGTTTGTAAGTCTTGGTACCAAGCATCCACATGTCTCTCAGGTTTAGCTGCCCTCGGCCCCTGTTCTCTGTTTGATGAAACCATTCAGCAGCCTGTGTCATCTCACTCAGACCTCAGCATATTTCGGCCCCTGCTCTGTGTTTGATGGATCTCTCAGCAGTTTGTGCCCTCTGCCTCGCTCATGGGAAATCAGTCAGATCCAAGGATTCTGGGCTATGCACTCCTGTCCCTTCCATACTCCATCCCTCCCACCCAAGGCCACTGCCTCCACCACTCAGGGCTCCAGGGCAGACTGCAGGGAGTGTAGCCCTGCCCCCAGATGCCTGCCCTCAGCTGCCCCTCCAATGCTGCCCCTTGATGCCTCCCTAATCTTCTGCTCCTTCTTGGCTTTCTCCCACCTTGGTGTCTCTCAGTCTACCCCTGCAGTCCTGTAAATTCTTACCTCTGGATTTCTATGTTGGTCACCTGACATTTCCCAGGAAGTTTTGTCTGTCTTGTTAAAAATGTTTATTTCATATGTGTGGATGGAAATGTGTGATGAATGTGGCTACATGAACATGTTTCTGACTGACTTCTGAATGCTTGAGTTTATGTGTTCCATATGTCTTGAAAAAAAAAACATGATTACGTGGTCAGGCACCATCTTGACTGAGGTCAAAGACAGGCAGGTCATTTGGTTTCATCATGATTTTGATGTAGTCAGGGATTGCCTTTCCCGAGTCCCTGCCCTACATGGTCTTTCACTCTCTCACTCTCAACCCTCTTGCACTAACTCTGCTGCCTATGGCGTATTTAGTCAGTCTGTCAGGGTTGCCCAATTCATACCAGGATCTCACTCACCTGTGGCCGATCTGCCCCTCCCACCCGTACCAGGTCTGATTTCTGGTTCTCCCTCTTACACTTTAACAAATTTGCTCTCTTGTTTACTGACAGCTTTACAGTTTGCTACAGAGATGAAGAGGCCAGTTTTGTCCTGCTCACACATTGGTTTTCTCTTTCCTCTATTTACTCAATTCCTGTTCTATATATATATATATATATATATATATATATATATATATGGTTTATAAATTTATTTTATTTTATTTTTCTGTGTTACCATTCAGTTTTCTATTTTGTAAAAATGGTATTTTTTACTTCATTTCCATTATCTCGATATTAATTGGCACTGTTCTTGCAGCAGAAGCTCTTTTTTTTTTTTTTTGCTTTATTATTATATGTTTAAAATTTTATACATCAGCCATGGGTTCGCCTGTCCTCTACCCTCCCGCTCCCAGGCCCCCCCCCCCCCCAGTCCCTCCCCTCCATTCCCATGTCCTGCAGGATCAAGGCACCCATAGGGATTCATTTAAACCTGGTAGATTCAGTACAGGCAGATCCAGTCACCTCCTCCCAGACTGAGCAAAGTGTCCCTGTGTAAGCCCAAGGTTCCAAACAGCCAGCTCATGCACTAAGGACAGAACCTGGTCCCACAGCCTGGGTGTCTCCCAAGCAGATCAAGCTAATCAATTGTCTCACTTATCCAGAGGGCCTGATCCAGCTGGGGGCTCCACAGCCTTTGGTTCATAATTCATGTGCTTCCATTCGTTTGGTTATTTGTCCCTGTGCTTTTTGCCATCTTGGATTCAACAATTCACGCTCTTGCATACCTTCCTCTTTCTCGACAGTTGGACACCTAGAACTCCAACTGGGGACTGGCTGAGGATCTCTGCATCCACTTCCATCAGTTACTGGACAAGAGTTCCAGCACGACAGTTAGGGTGTTTAGTCATGGGATCACCAGACTAGGTCAGATCAGGCTTTCTGTGGACCATTGCCAGCAGTCTACAGAGGATGTATCATTGTGGATTTTTGGGGACCTCTCAAGCACTCTGCCTATTACTGTTCTCATATGGTCTTCATTTATCATGGTCTGTTATTCCTCATTCTCCCTTTCTGTTTTTGAGCCAGCTGGGATCTCCTGCTCCCCTAAGCTTTCTTTCCCTCAAATCTTGCCCTTCATTATTCCCACTATTGTCCAGGTTGTTCATGTAGATCTTATCCATTTCTCTGTCATTGGGTGGTCCCTAGGTCTTTCCTAGGGTCCCCTTTTCTAGGTAGCCTCCCTGGAGTTGTGTAGCAGTCTAGTCATCTTTGTTTTACATCTAGTATCCTCCTATGAGTGAGTACATACCATGTTTGTCCTTCTGAGTCTGGGTTACCTCACTCAAGATGATTTTTTCTAGATCCATTCATTTCCCTGCAAACCTCATGATGTCATTGGTTTTCTCTGCTGAGTAGTACTCCATTGTGTATATGTACCATATTTTCTTTATCCATTCTTCAGTTGAAGGGCACCTAGGTTGTTTCCAGGCTCTTATAAACAAAGCTGATACAAACATAGCTGAGCAAATTCCCTTGTGGTATGATTGAGCATTCCTTGGGTATATGCCCAAGAGTGCTACAGCTGGGTCTTGGGGGAGATGGATTCCCAATTTTCTAAGGAAGCACCATATTGATTTCCAAAGTGGCTGTACAAGCTTGCATTCCCACCAGCAGTGGAGGAGAGTTCCCCTTGCTCCACATCCTCTCCAGCATGAGCTGTCTTCTGTGTTTTTTATCTTAGCCATTCTGACAGGTGTAAGGTGGTATCTCAGAGTCAATTTGATTTGCATTTCCCAGATAATTAGGGATGTTGAACAATTCCTTAAATGTCTTTCAGCCATTTGAACTTCCTCTGTGGAGAATTCTCTGTTTAGTTCTATAGCCCATTTTTTAATTGGACTGTTGGGCATTTGGTGTCTAATTTCTTGAGTTCTTTATATAATCTGGATATCAGCCCTCTGTCAGATGTGGGGTTGATGAAGACCTTTTCCCATTCTGTAGGCTGTCGCTTTGTCTTGTTGACCATGTCCTTTGCTCTACAAAACTTCTCAGTTTCAGCAGGTCCCATTGATTGATTGTTTCTCTCAGTGTCTGTGCTACTGGTGTTATATTTAGAAAGTGATCTCCAGTGCCAGTGCGTTCAAGAGTACTTCCTACTTTCTCTACTATCAGGTTCAGAGTAGCTGGATTTATGTTGAGGTCTTTGATCCACTTGGATTTAAGTTTTGTGCACAGTGACAGATATGGATCTATTTGCAGCCTTCTACACATTGACATCCAGTTATGCCATCACCATTTGTTGAAGATGCTTTCTTTTTTCCATTGTACATTTTTGGCTTCTTTGTCAAAAATTATATGTTCATAGGTGTGCAGGTTAATGTCAGGGTCTCCAATTCGATTCCATTGGTCCACATGTCGGTTTTTATGCCAGTACCAAGCTGTTTTTATTACAGTAGCTCTATAGTAGAGCTTGAGGTGGTGGATTGTGATGCCTCCAGAGGTTGTTTTATTGTACAGGATTCTTTTGGCTATCCTTGGTTTTTAGTCTTTCCATATGAATTTGAGTATTATTCTTTCCAGATCTGTGAAGAATTGTGTTTGTAATTTGATGGGAATTGCGTTGAATCTGTAGATTGCTTTTGGTAAGATTGCCATTTTTACTATGTTAATCCTGCCTATCCATGATCATGGGAGATCTTTCCATTTTCTGACATCTTCTTCAATTTCTTTTTTCAGGGACTTAAAGTTCTTGTCATATAGGTCCTTCACATGCTTAGTTAGTGTAACCCCAAGGTATTTTATATCATTTGTGGCTATTATAAAGGGTGATATATCTCTGATTTCCTTCTCAGCCTGTTTGTCTACTGTATATAGGAGGGCTACTGATTGTTTTGAGTTAATCTTGTATCCCGCAATGTTGCTGAAGGTTTTTATTAGCTGTATCAGTACCTTGGTTGAATTTTTGGGGTCACTCATGTATACTATCATGTCATCTGCAAATAGGGAGAGCTTGACTTCTTCCTTTCCAATTTGTATCCCCTTAATCTCTTTATGTTGTCTTATAGTTCTGGCTAGAACTTCAAGTACTATATTGAATAAGTAGGGGGAGAGGGGACAGCCTTGCCTTGTTCCTGATTTTAGTGGTATTGCTTTGAGTTTCTCTCCATTTAATTTGATGTTGGCTGTTGGCTTGCTTTAGATTGCCTTTATTATGTTAGGTATGTTCCCTGTATTCCTGATCACTCCAAGACCTTTATCATGAAGGGGTGTTGGATTTTGTCAAATGCCTTTTCTGCATCTAGTGAGATGATCATGTGGTTTTTCTCTTTGAGTTTATTTATATGGTGTATTACATTGACGGGCTTTTGTATGTTGAACCACCCTTGCATCCCTGGGATGAAGCCTACTTGATTGTGGTGGATAATTGTTTTCATGTGTTCTTGGAGTCTGTTTGCCAGAATTTTATTGAATATTTTTGCTAACTGGTGGTCAGGACTTTTTGTCCAGTATTCTTGGGTAGATGCTTGCCACACTGTTCACAGCAGCTCATTGTTGGAGCACTGGTCAATCTGTGTTCATGGTAGCAATTGTTACTACACTGTCTAAGTGTTGCATTGTTGTCACTGATTTCCTGGCAAACCTATCCTAATGTATTATACATTATACATCTTGACTTACTAGGGGATTCTTTTCTGAGACTCTGGTGGTATTCATAGGGAAACAGAGATGCACTTTAAGATTCTGGTAAGGACTTGCTTGGCTCTGCTGGAGAAATGACTTTGCTATCTTTGTGGGAGAATCTTTTTTACATGTTACATGTCTTTTGAGAGAGAAAGAAGAAAGACATGTGGCTGAACAGAAGAGGAAATGAAGCCACTGGTGCTAAAGAATCCATGCCTTGTTGCTTCTGGTTACAAGGAAATGATGCTGACCAGGAGATCCAAGGATCAGGACTGTGATGTGCTACAAATCTTCAATTCTGAAATGCATCTGCTATATCCATCCTACCACAATTAAAAGTTCTTACTCCAGTATTGGTAATGGAGGTGTTTTCCTTATTTCTGCCAAATGCTTCACCAGGTTGGCACTAAGACTATGGGCCTAAAAGTTTGAAATAAGTTCATAAATTTTAAGCCTTGTCTCTAGTCTGCATCTGTTTCAGCAGGCTTCCATTTGGCTGACTGACACATCCAGGCTTCAGCTACTAACTCCAGCCTATGAGCCATGGACTTATTGAAAGCAGATATGGACAAAGCCTGCCAATATCAATGCTCCTTGTTTCCAGTTGGATCAAATCAGATACTTCTGGTTAATGCCCCATTGCCTAAATTCCCTCCTTACTGCTGACTAGTCTTCCAGCCTTCCTGGGATCTAACCATCAATGGTCCATTTCAGCTTGAAGCAGTTACAGAAGAGAATACACCATCCTCTGCTTCCTGCTCCTAAAAGTGACTTAGCCTTTAGCCTAAGTTAAAGTTAAACCACCTGGTATAGGGGACAAAATATCTACCTAATGCCCATTGAAATAACAGGAAACTAGACCCAAAATTGTCAATTGATAGATTTGTTAACTAAAATGGTTCTGTAGTAAGACACTTGACCTTCTTTATAAAGAACCAAAGAGGTGTTATATGATCTTAAGAAGTTATTATTTCTGTATAAATCATTCAGGATTATAATTGGACAGTTTTCAAATATCAGAACTACAAGGCCTTAAAAATGGTAATAGATGCAAATATTGCTGCCAATGGCTTAAAGAATGTCTGTCTTGACCATGAAGCTTTGCATTTCCTCTTTCCAGCCAGCACCCAGCAATGGGCATCTCTCGAGACAACTGGCACAAGCGCCTCAAGACAGGGGTAAGAGAAAGCCCTACCACAAGAAGCAGAAGTATGAGCCGGGACGGCCTGCTGCCAACACGAAGATTGTCCCTCATTGTATACACACAGTCCGAGTCCGAGGAGGCAATAATAAGTACTGTGCCCTAAGATTGGATTTGGGGAACTTTTCCTGGGGCTCTAAGTGTTGTACTCGGAAAATAAGGATCATTGATGCATCCAATAATGAGCTGGTCCGCACCAAGACCCTGGTGAAGAACTGCATTGTGCTTATGGACAGCACACCATATGGCAGTGGTATGAGTCTCACTATGCGTTGCCCCTGGGCCGCAAGAAGGAGGCCAATCTGACTCCTGAAGAGGAAGAAATATTAAACAAAAAATGATCAAAGAAAATCCAAAAGAAATATGATGAAAGGAAAAAGAATGCTAAAATCAGCAGTCTTCAGGAGGAGCAGTTCCAGCAGGGCAAGCTTCTTGCCTGTATTGCCTCAAGACCAGGCCAGTGTGGCAGAGCAGAGGCTATGTGCTGGAAGGCAAGGAGCTGGAGTTCTATCTGAGGAAGATCAAAGCCTGGAAAGGCAAATAAAGC